>NW_024472108.1:2748-10000 GCF_017654505.1 Polyodon spathula | reverse complement strand
GTGTCTTGGTTTGTATTCTTTATAGAAGTGTGCATCTTGGTATATCAACACTGTGAAGGACATTTTACACTATTTATATAAGGTAAAGAATAAAACTAGTCTCTGATGTATATCGTTGTTTGTAGCTGAAAGATACAGTGAAACCTGTGTTGCACTGTTTTTGTTAAGTCTTTATCAGTGTTAGTGTATAGCTTGGCCCTGGGCAAATTTGCTGTTGTTGTGGTGATCGTCCTGGAAACCATAGACTAGAACTGGCCCATACTATGGCCTAATCTTGAGCTAACACTGCTATCCTTCTGCCTTTGTTCCAGCTGAACCCAGTGCCTGCATTAACAGCTCTTGCTTTAAGTAAATCAGAAGACCCAAGCAGTGCAATAGAGACAGTTACTGATTCACAGCCCCTGCTTGGAAAGTCAGCTTTTAAAGGTATACCGTATAAAGTTGGCAGGGCAGCTATACTGTCATTATAAGTCACACATACGCAGCACTACCCTGTGTGAGCTACCCTGCGAGAGCTATGCTGTGGGAGCCTTTGTTCTGCAGCAATACCCCTCTCCTCCAAAACACTGATTATATAACAAGTATTGAAAAACTTCCTTTGCTTTGTTCTACCCCTTTATACCCAATAGGGGGAGCCAACAGCTCTTACATTATCAATGATCATGTTCTTTTTTCAGTGCTGTCAAAAAAAGTTGTCTCATTTTCTAGACTGTACATTTATTCATTAACAAATACACGCGCACACAAAAGATACATTGTAATGAAAAATACAGCAAAAAAAAAGAAAATGTAAAAAATCCTTTATTCAATACTTTTACATTATTTCAGGAAGTTTGCCAATATATGGTTTTATTATTTTCAGGTTCCAAAATATTTTCCAGCACATTATGTTTTTCATTGGACATTAGACCTATGTGAAATATACAATCATGTGGAAGAAAACTTTTGATAATTTAACAGAAAAGACAATACAGTATAATCCATGGGACTGGTATAGTAAACGCAGATAGGTTTTCATTAGCAGAAAACTCGATTTTATGGACAGTGTATTGCCCCATCTGTTGTTTGTTCTTTAATTAAAGCCGTGCATTTTCAGAGACAGAGAGTCTGAAGGAAGAGGAACCAAGCTTGCATGACTGCAGTAATCTAGTCCGCAAGAGACTATTCAAAGCAGAGAGTGAAATTCAGCTTCTGAAATCTCAAATCACCAAAGAAAAGGTGTTATGGGAAGGCAGGTTTCAAGAGCTGCAGAGAAAACAGCGAGAGCTGAGGGAACAGGTATGACAGAGAATTTGTAAATCGCCCCCATTTAAACTGTGGAAACACATCACATGGGTGAAGAACCAGAATAACAATTGCTTCACATTGGCTCTTTTTAGTGCGTGAATTTGTATATTCCAATAATGTTAACATCATTGTGTATGTCTATCTCAGCACTTCATACAAAAAGGGGTGCATGAAGGGGTTAATTGTGGAACAACGTAGAACTATTGCAACTGCAGGTATGGTGGGCAGTGGATAGGTTTGACTACAAGGAGGGTGTGGCATTAAGGTTAAGATTATGGTTAAATATAGTATACAGTATTATACTGGCTACTTAACATTAACTGTCTGACACACAGGCAATGTAAAAACTGTACTGATAACAGCAACGTAAGGTTATGTACATTATAAATATCATATGGGAGATATTGAAATTGGAGAAGGAATCTATGAAAAAGACCTAGGAGTTTTTGTTGACTCAGAAATGTCTTCATCTAGGCAATGTGGGGAAGCTATAAAAAAGGCTAACAAGATGCTCGGATACATTGTGAAAAGTGTTGAATTTAAATCAAGGGAAGTAATGTTAAAACTGTACAATGCACTAGTAAGACCTCATCTTGAATATTGTGTGCAGTTCTGGTCACCTCGCTATAAAAAAGATATTGCTGCTCTAGAAAGAGTGCAAAGAAGAGCGACCAGAATTATTCCGGGCTTAAAAGGCATGTCATATGCAGACAGGCTAAAAGAATTGAATCTGTTCAGTCTTGAACAAAGAAGACTACGTGGCGACCTAATTCAAGCATTCAAAATTCTAAAAGGTATTGACAGTGTCGACCCAAGGGACTTTTTCAGCCTGAAAAGAGAAACAAGGACCAGGGGTCACAAATGGAGTTTAGAAAAAGGGGCATTCAGAACAGAAAATAGGAGACACTTTTTTACACAGAGAATTGTGAGGGTCTGGAATCAACTCCCCAGTAATGTTGTTGAAGCTGACACCCTGGGATCCTTCAAGAAGCTGCTTGATGAGATTCTGGGATCAATAAGCTACTAACAACCAAACGAGCAAGATGGGCCGAATGGCCTCCTCTCGTTTGTAAACTTTCTTATGTTCTTATGTTATCAAACAAAAACTAACGGTGTGATTGAATATTACTACAAGAGTGGCGCGGTTCAGGATGAGACAAGCTATACCACAGCACACTGACATTCTATCAGACATGCACCGCAGCACATGAAGCCCTTTCAAAACGCTTTGGAACGCTTTATTCCAGCTTCACGGTGATCTTTTAGAATTGATAAGTGGTCATTTTGTTTTAAGTAAGGAGGTGGGAGGGTTAGGGGTTGGACTGAGAAGCAGCTAACCCGGCTTTGTTCACTGAAAATGCTTACAGTCCAGTCTGATGACAGTGTAAAGCTCATGTTAGTACTGTATTTGTAGTACAGAAGCTGCACAGTCATTTTCATATTGCAATAAAACTGATATAATATTTACATTAACATATCTAACGACTGTAAAGCCACAGATTTTCTTGGTAAAATTCACGTGCTTCTGTGGGATACATTTCGAGTAAAAATAATCAGGTGGTTTTAAACAACCTAAATAAACAGTAAAACTTGGAAAATGGTGCTTAGGACTAAGTGAGGTAAAATGCACACCAAGTTTTTGTTTTGGATTGGTAACTATTTTAGACTTGTTAAAAACGGTTTGTCTTCGTGCAAAGAAAGAGCCATGGTATGTTCCCTTGAATGTAACGCCTACTTAGACAGCTGAGCATGTTGTGCCTTGCAGCCTGCACCCAGCTTCAACAGAGAGAGCCTCTATCTCATTGATCATTTGCGTAAATAATCTGTTGTCGTTCTTTCAGCTCAGATCAGAAGTGCAGATGAGAACGGGCAATCTTTCTAAGGAGGAAATCATAGGCATAGGCTTTGCCGGGCCTGCAGTGAATACTGCAGATAAAGATGAAGTGGATATGGCAGCAGACAAAGATAGTTCTTCAAGTAAGCACATTGCAAATACTGCTTCCCTTTAACATTGGCGGGATTTAGATCTACCTTAGTAAAAAAAAAAAAAAAAAAAAAAAAAATCTTTGGTGCACCATATGTGTTTTGAGACGTTAGACATGTTGTAGAGCTGTTTTGAGATCGCAGGGTGCTTTAAAATGTTTTAAAAAATCACCAAAATGTGATGACTGAAACTTACATGGATATACCAAGTGAATCCGTACAAGAAGAATACATACAGTATTATAACGAACATTTCATACTTGTACCAAGTTGCTCTTTAAGTTAATTAGACCTCTACATCCAATACTTCACAAATCGAAATAACCAGGTAGCAAAAGTAGGTAGGTTGGTTAGAAAAAAGTTGTAGAACCATCTTAAAGGATAAATAAACCCCTCTATATTTCTGACTCTTAGGTGGGATGACAGTTCCATCTAAAAATGCAGATCTGGAAGTGATGTCATTTAAAAGCGATCTTCGCAGGAATCGGAACATTTCCATTGGCTCCCAGTCACAGAGAGACCTGTCTGAGAGCCAGCACTCTTTATCCCTGTCTCTGAAGAGTGCCAGCTCCAGACCCTCTTCCTCTGTCTCAATGACATCCAGGTTCGTTTTCTACATTGTAAAATGCACACTGCTCTCAAGCACTGGAGAGCATGGAGACACAAAGTCCCCAATAACTTGTATTCGGTCACCCTTGAAGAAATGCTAACCAAGGATACTGGCTTGTCTTCTGTTCAAACTCTCTTGTTTTTTTTTACTTGCATTTTATAATTTACAATTTGATTTAAAAGTGGCTTTGGTTTCCTGTTTTAAAATCTGAAGGTAATGGTTTACATTAACAATAAGACCTGAATAAAATTTTTAAAAAAGCACAAAAAAAAAAAAAAAACTTAAACAGAGTAAAAAGAGGAAAGAAAAAACCTTGGGTCACAGCTCTTTAATTACTTGGAACCAACTCAGCTAAAATTTACTCTCTGTCAGTGGATATTCAGTTCTAAAACCAGGAGGGGTCAAACAATGTAGGTGTACTGAAGAGAGCTGTCTAACTATTAATGTAAAATGTTAACAGCTTATAACAAGTTTATCATTGCATTTTTGTACAGTAATTTTGCAGCTTTCGCATGCTTTTCCCCTGGCTACACTTTGCATTTACCATAATTTGCCACAGTTTACCATGCATCTCTGTGTACTTAACTTTCCAGTGCTTAACCATGCTACCAGAGTATGAAGTCCCTTGGCCTCAAAACATCAGTTAAAACACAGAAAACAAAACACTGATATTGAAATGCTTCAAATAAATCATTGAGAAGGTGTAACGTTAGCCTTTTGCATTTCCTGTTAAGAAAAATGGTGTAAACTTAGCAAAGGGGTAAATTGCTTGCAAATGAATTGGACGGCTGTCTATGCAATTAACTAAAAAGGTTCCGATAACAATACATTAGGCTTTTAGAGGTTATTAGTTCTGCAAAAATAGACCTACAGTAATTGCTAAGCGACAGTATTGTATAAATCTAAAGAGCATACTCAGGAAAGCTCAGGGAAAATACCCTGCTGATTAAGTTCCTTATCATCTGGCCAAAACAAATACAGAGGGAGAGGCCAGGAGGAACAGGGAAGAGGATTTTTTTATTTTAATAATGCATGTATTTACAAGTATTACTTTATTGCAAATTGTAAAAATATTTTGTTTTAGTTCACATGTAATCATGTTTGGAACGCAGTGGGCTGTAGAAACAAGTAAGACAGCCAGGCTTTACATTACATTGATAATTAAAAAAAAAAATAAAAATGCAGTGGCAAATCTGTGCTGCGTACAGCGCTAGTTACATGCCAGTTCCCCTGCCTATTAAGAAATGTGCACAGGCTGGGAGAAACCCTGTGCAGCCCACTCCTCCAAGAGAAATAAAATGAACCCAGGTGATGAAATTATTTAAAGACAGGTGAAAAACTAGCCTTGTGATATCATTATGTGGAACTCTTGCCCTGATCCAGATCTATCACTGCATTTCTCCTCTTCAATTCAGTTTATGACCATGACTTTTCTTTGCCATAAGAAGGCGCTAGGAACCCACGGAATACTGTATCCGGTCTGTCTTGGTGTTCTAATGTATGCAGGAGTACAATATACTCATTACTGCATCAGGTGTCACAGAATAATCTACCCGTGCAGAAAAGGCATTAAAATCGCTCATGATAATATCTGTTTGATTTCTTGCAACGGCATACAATTTGCATATGATAGGCTTTCTGCTATGACAGGAAAGATGGACCATTAAGATAACAACATTGGTAAATGATACATAAAAATGAGTGTGTTCCTTTCTTCCCATGGGGTACTGTTTAAGTATTGAGTTAAACAAGTGTATATTTATTACAAGTTTGTGTTTTGAAACTGGGACAAATGCTGTTAACTATTTCAGTAAGTCTTTTTGTTCTTTCTTTTATTCTTATTCAGTTGAGCCATGTTTTTGTCAAACTTGGTTAATACTATCTGTGTAATTAAAGGCATACTATCCAAAACAGCACTAGCTACATTATCAATCCCCTTCAAAGACAATGTCAAAGATGATCATAAAAACAAGTGTCTGAGCATTAGGAGAGGGACCTGTAATGGTAATCCATATTAAAGTGTTGCTCAGCACTCCGTTTAAAAGGGTTTTCTCTCTTGCAGTTTAGGATCATCCAGAAGCAGCAGGAATCCTAACAGGGTGTTCGTTCCGCACTCCCACTTGGACCTGCAGATCGGGCACAGAGTGAGGGTTTTGCTGCCTTCGGGCCGGATCAGCACCGGGATCGTGCGCTTCCTGGGATACCTCAATGGCATGCAGGGCTTCAGCCTGGGGGTTGAGCTGGAGACTCCAGAGTATGGACAACACGATGGAGTGTATGAGGGGCAATGCTACTTCCACTGGTGGGTACCTCACTAAAAAAAAACAACATGATGTGTGGGTAGTGACTTTTTTGACATTGTTATTAAGCCTATTCACTACAGTTGCAGCACCACTTCTTATCTGTAGTGAAACAGTCCAACCAAAATGTTTGTATAAAACGTGTAAGAATACACGTTCAACCAATTTTAAGCACCTTTTTTAAGCATTAGCACCATTATTACTGCACCCATTTTCTTGTGTTGAAAATCTTTTGATTCTTTGCTGTTCGTTGTCTATCTAATCGATAACTCTATATGTTTCATTAATCACAAAAAAATGTGTCACTTATCTATTAGTGTGTCTATTGAGACTTTTATTTTTATATAACTGAAATAGAAGCAAAGAACCAAAAGAAGAAAGTGGCAACCAGTGATAAAATTGATAGAAAAGAAAGAAAAATGATTTAAAAACCTTTAATGTCATTGGTGCAGGCACAATTATAAAGCACCATTACTTGCTTTAAGAAGCTAAAAAGAAGCATACAGGGTCACATACCACTATTAACTGCCAGCATGTTGAAAGATGCAGCCCTTAAGGTGTACTGATTCTGCCAAGAAATTTCCAAGAGGTTTATGCAAATCTACTTTATGAAGGTTTATGACCCCACTATCCAAACTTCTTTCCATACTCGAAATATGTATGGACTTACTACCTTAAGAAATAAATAGAATAGTACTACATACTGTATGCACAATACCGTTCCTAAATTCCCAGTTCCAATTCTAAAGAGGGTCACTGTGTTTCAAAACCATAACTAGCAGTGAATGTCTAATGGATTAGTGCTGCAGTACTTCACTAATACCAGGTTTCAGGACCTGATTGCTCTTAACAGTGGCAGAGTGGATTGCCAAATTAGGTTGCTGTGTTAGTTTATCATGCTGTTGAACATGGGCAGAGTTTTGACGTGAAAGGTTGCTTGTAAGCGGCTTCAGTGTGTTGTATTATATAGAGTTTCCAGTGTATGCACGCTTCCAGCCAACTGGGGGTCATTTTCAAACCTTCTTAGTATTTATAAGATGAATTTCAAAATGTTGTGGAAGCATATTAATGT
>NW_024472108.1:0-2248 GCF_017654505.1 Polyodon spathula | reverse complement strand
CTACTGCTGTTTCTTGTGTGTGCGTGTGCAGAATTTTAGGAAATAAAGCTTTTTAATATATAGTCTTGAGTTTTCTATAAGGTGTAAAGGAATTGCAGAGCATGGCGTTGCAATGCTGCTGTAGCTTCAAGATTTTTTATACTGTGAATTTCAGAACTGTCCTGCGTCTTGTCAGATACCTGTTCTGTAATAAATGGAAAGTATATCACTCTAGACCGGAAGAGTAGACTCTTCTGGCTATCAGTGCTGAGGGGATCTGAGAAAATAGGCAACATATCCCGGGCAATAAAGGGTTACAGAACGAAAATATTTCTAATTTGTATTTTCTTAGTGAAAAACTTAAGCAACTCATGCAAAAAAATAAATAAATAAATCATCATCCCTAAGCTTTTACTTTCCAGTCTACAAGAATATACTCTTCCTTTTTAAATGAAGACGCCTTTCTGTAGATGGGATCCAAACGTGTATTTTGAAATGTTTACTCTGTTTTAAGCAGTATGCTTTCTGTAGTGTTCTCTACACAGTGTTTTTCTTTTACCGAGGCTTGTTGAACTGTTTGGAATTGGAATAGACTGGGAATGGAGAACTTGGTACACGACTGTGATCTGAAGAGTCTGCATGTTCAGAATGGATTTGAATGGCCCCAGCAAATACAGTGCAGCACAATTAAACCAGACACACTCAGTCGTGGAATCTATATGAACTGAAGATTCTGTGTGGAATATTCAGCTGTGGAGTTCTGGGCACTTGCAAACCAGCACATTTGAATACAATACACAGCAGTACTGGGGATCTGTGAGCAAGCAAATGATAATAAAAAAGCTCACTACAGGCATTCCTAAGAGCAAGCATCTTTCAATACAAACAACTTGCTTATGTTGGTCTTTAGAGCCACTTAAATTAATTACAGCCATCTCTCTACTCTTATCGCCACTTGCACTTACCTACCATAGAACAATGTAATCCAACTTAAACTAGCTTGCCAATTACGAATCACTCATACATTTCATACAGGTGTGTCGTTCTCTCTCTCCCCCCCCCCCTACAGTGAATGTAATCTGAAATACCTTCTAACAAAAAGCTTAAGTACAGCTTTTATCCAAACTACAGACAAGAAAACCTGTATGGATACCTTTTAAATACTATGCAAGTATTTAGCAATTATAGTAGCTAGCAATTCTACTGCAAGCCAGCAGGTGGCACTGTTTGACCAGGTGTCTGTTCCTTCTGTAATATCACAATTCAAATGAATTGAGGTTGATTTAGAGCTGCTTGTGGTTTTATTGTCTTATTTTGTCTCTCTGTTCCAGTGGTGATGTTGGCGCAACTTAGCGTGAAACAGTTCTAAAAACGTAAAGCTTTCAAGTAAGCCCATTTTCTCCAAGATGCAATTATTGATTAGTGCTGGGGTTGGATCGTTTAAATGCCTTCTCGACATTAAGTCTGTGCTCCAGCGATCGTGATGCACTGAGATTTGAAGAACGAGAGCGGCAGTAACAGTCTGGGTCCTGAATACTAGCTCACATAGAGTCTGCCTCAGGAACATTGCAACAGCGTGACTCAGTTAGAAAACGCTATGCTCCTTCTTTTTAAGGAATCTCAGCTCATCGCATCGCTGGAAAATGTGAGTCACAACTCGATTTGCATGAGCTGAAATCTGTGCAGCAGTTTGCTTTCCAAAGAAACAGTTTCTTGCTGTGGCGTATATAGGCCAGCGATCGTCCTAATTTATTCCGTAGTTTTACCAGCAATCTGAGAGTTGCAGTTAAGCAATACACAAGCCTAGCGATGCTTTGCTCTTTTGAAATCGATGCAGCTGCTTTTCATTCATCTGAAGTGCAGTTCATAGCTGTTGCAATTCTGGTTTTGATGTACAGTGTAGCAATGACCTTTAGATTGTGGGGCACTCTGCAATTAGGGGCTTTGCAAGATGCAGCCGGTTTTTGAACCCAGTTTGAAATGTTACAGGCTTTAACCATTTCAACAGCTGACCAGGCAGCATCTCTTTCTCTGCCTGTTTCTCAGTTTCTCTTCGGTGGGGTGGGTCAGTTACAAACCACGCCCGCAGCATCGCAGCTATCCAGGACTTGTCAGCCAAACTTATTTTTTTAAATGTGGGTATGAGAACTGGATTTCTTTAGTGACTTTTGATCTTTTTAGTACATGCAATAAGAAACAATTTTTAATAGTTGTTTATTAGGCACTAGACGTGTTGAGACTTTGCTACATGTTTGTTTTGTTTTTTTTC
>NW_024472107.1:0-13800 GCF_017654505.1 Polyodon spathula | reverse complement strand
CAAAACACTTTGAAGATGCCTGATATGTTTTTGCTCCAGTATTAAAATGTATCATCCAATCTCTGATATAGTTCATGTGTACTTTTGTTCTGCCTCTATGTGTATATGTTAGTTTTATAAGTATTACTATTGGCTTAAAGCCAGGATTATGGTAATTGGTCAATTAAGTTAACTTTATTGCAGTCATCTCTTGAAGTGAAGCACTGTCATTGGACATGAGGGGTACAAACACACATAACTTAAGTGGAAGAGTTCAGATTGATTCATGATATTTATAGTTTGGGATGCCAGAAAAGGATTGATTGTGCTTGACTGTCAGTGATGGTTGCAAGGATTTTCCCATCAATCACATTATAATTTTTGCAATTGTATTTAGAGTTCCCCATCCTGAAGCTTAGCATTGACAAGGATGTCCTCAGATGGCAGGTCGGTTTTCTATTCATTGGTGTACATCCTGAAATATGTCCTCTGGCGTGTCCTAAAATGTGAACACGAAAGCAGACGCTGCAGGAGAGGGAGAGAGGGCAGTGTGTTTTGCTTGTCCTTCCAATTCGTTGTCTCCCTGGTATGTACCTCTTCTGCAACCGGTCTGAGACTACCAGAACTTATCTGATATGACCAGCCAGCTGTAAAGGAAGACCTGGGCTGGAGGGAACCCCACAAACTACCTTCTAAAATGCAGCTTGATCCCTATATAGATATAGGTATGGTAAATCACAGTATGATAGAGATATTGACATTTGCAGTACTTATTTTATTGTGCATGCTGCATTATGAATATTCATATCTGACTTCTTTATTGAACTTCAATTAACACTGCTGGCATAACAAAGGAGGAGGCATTGCACATTTCAATTAATGAGGATCTGAGAAAAAGAGCAGACCTTTAGGGTGCATTGAGGTTGCAGTGTTAGAATTTGGCCACACTGGGGCAATAATGCACTTGATTTCCCTTTTGCAGGCATCTCCCTGGAATTTCACTCAACTTTCCTCTGCTTCTGATGGTTGTGAAGCCAAAAAGACTAAGTAGTTGAAATGTCTTGCCGAGGGTAGTCTGGAGAGCCTGCCTGCTTACACTTCCAAGCAGAGAATGGTTTGATCCAGGCATCTCCCATTGGGGAGTATATGCTGTACGTTGTCTTACAGTAGTTATTAGCATGTAAATAGAATTCACAGAAAAGAGAGTAACAGCTCCTGTCTTGCCCATCTTGACTGAAACAGACTTGCAACAGGGACATGCAGCTTTCCTTTTATATATCCCACGGGTGCCATATGCTTCAATTATTTTTAGACACACACGTATGGTGCAGGTGTTCCCATTGTGTTGTCCAATGGCATCAAGAATACCTTGCAGCCCAGCTTGATCTCCGTCTGTACTGGACCATTTCAGAATCTGATGCAGCAGACTGAGTGTGAAGCGACCACACACGGGCACCCGGCTGGCAGGCAGGCTGTGCATGAGCTGACCTTCTATTTTTATCATACAAATTTTTTTTTTTTTTGATCACCCCCCCCCCCCCCCCCCCCCCCCCCCCCAACAGGAAAGCGCCTGCAGTTATTAGTTAGCGAGAATGCTGATAGGGAGTGACTTTAATCCTTGGAGCTCTGTCCTTGATCACTGTACCCCCCCCAAACAGACCAGCTGAAGGAAGCCAGCCCCAGTGTGTGCCGACAGCTAGTGCCAGCCTGGGGGCCACTCGCTTCCTTCAACAAAAACGAGATGAAACTGAATGCTCTAAACTGTGCTTCCATCCACATTGCTTTAGATCTCTATTAATGTGAGATGGCAGTATGCAAGTAAGGTATCCATGTTAATTTGGGGAGGTGGAGGTGGGGGTGTGTTTGTGCTGCAGTTTGATATCTGAAGCAGTCCTGTTGTTACTGTGTTGGCTTCAGGTCTGTCCTTGGCATATGGAAGCAGTGTCTGTTCCAGTCCCCCTTGACGTGTGCTTTAGTATCTGATGCTTCCTCTCGCCCTCCACAGGAATGAACACATCCTTTCAATGCCCATCTTCTCTTCCCTGGTGACCTGGGTCTCTGTCACTTCCAGCCCAGCAGTGCTATACGTGGCCGATGGGAATGGTCTCGCCAAATCTAATTCAATTCAGATGCTCAGATTTGCTGTCTTGCCCATTGTGACTGAAACAAGACTTCCAACAGGAAGATGCATCTTTTTTTTGTATTGTAGAATGCCTGGAATACCATTTGCCTGCCCAACTGGAGTCTTGCTCATTGCGCAAAAGTGCGTGCTAAGTAGTGGAGGTGTTTCTGGTGTTTTGTGAGCACTGTACAGGAATACACAGATTAGCCTTCACAGTGTTGTTTTTAATTGGCTTTGTTTTGATAACTTATTTGAATGCATCAAAATCTATGGCATTGCTGATAAACAGCTAATTTTCACCAGCCTTTTTTTTAATCCAGCAATGCTCAAGTGGATTGAGAGAGTTTGGGCTGTGGACCACGAACCTGGATGTAACAGCAGTGCTGTCATCGGCCCTCCGTGGGGGCTACAGTCACTGTGCCTCCTCCCCCTTCACCCTGCTTTATTTCAGGCACAATGTGTTCACTAATCAGGCTGTTAAGAGGTCACTAGAGTTTACAGTGCACTGTTACATAGCGGGCCTGTTATCTGATGCTGGTACACCTCGAGCCCTTCAACGTAGGAAAATTTGCGCTGGCAATACTTTGAATAAAAACCAAAGTAAATAACAGTCTAGCAGAGATAGGAAACATGGTACAGTTATACAGTACAGGCAGTGACTGAAGGGGACATTCAAGTCAGTTTATATGGCTGGATGGTGTTCTGTCTGGCCAGTAGGGGGCGCTGCTGAAGTCCTGTAATGTGAATTAACTCCAGCCAGTTTTCCTCCCTGTGGGCCCCCAGCCACAAATGTGGCACAGATGGCATTCAAACCACACTTGCAGGGGTGCAAATCCTCTTAAAAACTGTTTTGAAAGTTTAGCACCAGAAAGCCTACTGGTGATAAATTATCGAATCCCACCCTCACAACTTCCCACTCAACACAAATCTTCTTTCCTCTGTGTGTGGGTGGGTCATGTGGGAAGTCCAGGCTCAATGATAAACTATCATCCTCTATGGTTGCTAAGGAATAAAAATAAGAACCAATAAAGTTAAATAACGTTAAACACACACAATAGCACTGCAGCACAGCTACAGCACACAGACACTGAAATGCAGGTGCAGACCAGCGTGTAGTTGTGATGGGTCTCTCCCTCCTCTTCCCCTTCTCTCTGTGAAAGAATAAAAGTACACCACTGGTGTTTAAATAAACCTCTGGACATTCCTGGTTATTACCAGCACCACACCCGCTGAGCAAGGGATTAACAGCACAAGAGCCTAACCACTAGGGGCGCCATTTCACAATAACACAAAATATCTACTGACTAATCTTCAGTAGCTTGGACTGGAGCATTTTATAACAAACCGCACAATACCCTCTTTATAAACAAATAAGAAGAAAAATGTAACGCAATGAACTCATTTTCTACATCTTTAAATATTTATGTTTAATATGACAACAGTAATAATAACAATCCCAAAAAGTGTGTGTGTGTGTGTGTGTGTGTGTGTCTACATAAACAACACCACACGCTAACATGCTTACTCTCTTTACTCTAAGTAACTAAGCAAGTATTGCAGGTACAAATACAGAAACATGCTACATAACTTTAATTTCTTCAAACTTGAAGCCTTTTCATGGGCGTGAAACTTTTGAAACTGAACAGAGAGTACAGTGGACTTCATAAACCTCGAAATCACGGTGACATTGACAGACTGTACTGAAGCAACGCTTGAGAATAGGGCTGCACCCAGTGTCCATGTTATCTGCAATTCAGAACACTCTGCCATACAGTAACAGCGCACAACATCTTTCAAAGCAGAAACACAGCCATAACAATGCAGATTAACAGTCACTGATCAGAGCTCATAAAGCTAAATAAATTATTGAGAGCCACGCTGCAAACAGTAACAAACCGACCCACAAGTAAACAAACATCACAAGCTGGTCCGGCCGGCCATTTGTCATTAACAATGAGGAGTTCACCCCTGACTTGTATGGCTCCAAACACGCTGTGGTACCATTACAAGAAGACGTGTTGAAATGTCCTGTCTAATTGTTATACTATGTTATGTTCTCTGCTACTCAACACTCAACAGTGAGTACACCTAAAGAAGTTTCTTCCCCTGGTAGACAAACGTTTCAACATGGGGATGACACCTTTGCATTCCTGTTGTAGTCATGCTGACTAAATCTTAACCAGCCCCAGAAACACCACCTTACTCTACATGGGCTACTGTTGCTGTCTGACAAGCTGCCTCGCTCAACGACAGACACAGACAGCACCTCCTGTTCCCGCGGTCTTTCTGTGAACAAGCTGAAGAAGCCAGTTTAACATGATGACAAACTCTGTCAGTCACCAGGCTTGCTGTGCTGCTGCAACTGACCCAAATCTGTGGCTGCAAAGGAACGAATGAGGCCAACAGCTTCTGAATGCCAGCCTGGGGCGCGCTCTGACTCACTTCAAGGAGAAACACAAGGAGAGCGACTCTTCGGGCACAACTGAAGGTTCAAGTGGTTTTATGTTACACTTTTTTAGTTCATAGTAACTATTAACAACTAACTGTTCCTCATATGTGTCAATAGCTGCTATATACTGTAGTAACCACTTCTTAATCTAATAAAAAAAGTCTAATATTAATACTTTATTAGACCATTATTAGTTTATAAATAGGTCACTATATATTAACTAACCATTAACAAAAAACAGCAACATTTGTTAGTTTGTCATTAAGCTAGATGCTAATAGCTAATAAACTAAAAAAAAAAAAAAAAAAATGCTCGTTAAAATAAGTGACATTGCTGTTTCCTGGTGCCGAATCACTTCCTGTGCTGTAAGTGAGATGCCAGTAGTGCACAGGAAGTGATAGACTACCAGGAAGCAACAATGTAAGCTTTTTAAGTCATTAGGGTTAGTTTAAAAAAGAAAAACTATCTTCACATACCTATAAGGGGACCAGTGTCAATGTTGCTCATGCCAAACAGGAGTACCTTTTTTTTTTTTTAAAGTTTAGTTTAACCCTTTCATTACCAATCACAATTTTTCTCACATTGCAAAACATACAAAAAAAAAACAGTCACTTTGATTAAATTACAGTATTTTAAAAGCACCTGTTTATGTTTATTTATATCCTAATTATTTTTATAATCTTAAAATATAAAAAACATGAAGCAGCTATGAAGTGGCTCCTGAAATGTGCATAAATCAATATATTTTAAAGTAAGACACATTTCCACCCGTCTTACACATACACACCAGCTGTGTAGCAAAGCAAACAACTTCAAAAAGAAAAAGGTCATGTGGGCAGACACACAGGAAAGAGAGGATTACATCAGGACGTTTCAGACTAGAAGCCCCTCTGCAGCAAGAGATTGAGCCTGTTAAACTGGCAACATTTACCAAGCAAGGGGGTAAATGTCTGGAATTGTGAAGAAATATATGGCTTCTCCGACATCTACAGAAGCTTATTGGTAAAGGCGCTTGGCTGTTCTTGGGATTTATTGGTAAATGTCTAAAGTAAAGAGTTATTATGTTTATTTCAGATATTTACCAGTAAATCTTAAGATTTGACAATATTCAAACTTTTAGTGTCGCTCTCTCTCTCTCTCTCTCTCTCTCTCTCTCTCTCTCTCTCTCTCTCTCTCTCTCTCTCTCTCTCTCTCTCTCTCTCTCTCTCTCTCTATATATATATATATATATATATATATATATATATATATATATATATATATATATATAGAGAGAGAGAGACCTAAATTGTCTCTTAGTCTCATCTATCATGAACCCCTGTGCAGGTCAAACTATTGTCTGTAATCACAGCTATATTATAATACAATTTCAGCAGATACAGTAAAGAACTTCAATATTTACCTTATTAGGAATGGATGACTTTCCCATTAGACTGTAACCCTATAATACTATGACCCTGGCCCAGACATATAACTAAATTAGAAACACATTACATTATAAAAAAGAGCATTGATTGCATTAACGCCAATGCGTGCGCGGGTTCCTGTGCACAGTGTGTGGATGCATGCAGCTGATCAATCACAAAGCCCTATGCGAAGCACATTAGACTCACCGCTTCATGGAAATGCATATTCAGAAAGATCATTCCAAGAGGTATTGCTCCCATTGATTTAGTAAGTGGAATCCTGTTGTGTTTTGAAGCTATAACAATCAAGGCTTGTAAAATCTCTCATCACTATAGCAACACTCTCACAGTGCTTTTCATGGCTTTGCTGTCGGGTCTGTTTGTTTTCCTGAGTTTATTTTTTCTTACAATGACTCAGGTTAGCCTGGGTTTACCTGCAGGGAGTCAGATAAAGGGAAACAAGGCTTTGAAAGCAAAAACAAAAAAAAGCATTAAATCCACACCGTCATTTTGCAGTGTTTCCCATGCTTTTCCCTGTCCCTGTGCATTGACCATAGTTTGCAATGGTTTGCCAGGTATTTTAATATGCTTAACCATGCCTCTCTGTGCTTTACTATGCTTTAACTATGCTAAATTACACTTTGCTGGGCTTTTCCTATAAACTTTTATAAAGGAGATATTAATAATACAAATATATTGTACCAATTTTAGTTTAAAAAGACACAAAAACAAGATGTAAAACAGCAACACTACAGACTTCAGTTTGTCAGTAATTCACAAAAAGGAAAGTACAGGCACAATAATAGTAAAACAGGGTTTCCATTGCCTTCCGATTAGATCAGGTCACGCCATCTGGGGAAAAAAAATTCTTAAAATAACAAATGAAGGCTGGGACCGTGTGGAACTTTGTCTGACCCTTTTAAACCCAGGGGAAAGTCTCTATAAATAGCAGAAGAGATGAAGTGGAGGGTTGCTGCGTTTCAGCTCCGGGGGGGGGGGGGGGGGGGGGGGGGGGGGGGGCAGATGGAAGGTAGAGATTTTAGGAAAGGTCACTCAAATCATTTATTTACAGTGACCTTCATCAGAGGAGCACCTGTGACGTGCGGCACCCCTACAGAATGTCACGGTTCTAATCTTTTATTTATTTATTTTTCAGTCAAAAATACAAAGAGTGAAATGAGACTTTTTTCAATAGCAGTTGGTCTATTTATCTTTTTAAAGCACTATAGCGATAACCAAGTCTTTATAATAAATTTCCTGACTAGCATTATCTCTAGGGATATTTTGATTCATCTTCCTATAATCCCTAGCCTGATACTCTCAATAAATTGAGTTAAACTACAAACGTCTTAACTTAAGTTTTATCACACTCGGGGAAGTGGTTCTCTAGATTATACCATTGAACAAGCACCCCCTAAAATCTCTTCTGGAAGTCTTAGTAACTAATAAATGCACAAACCATCGCAATTGGATAAGCAGCTATCTGGATATGTGTAAAACTGCGTATGTGTAAAAGTGTGATGGTCGTATGTGTGGACGTGCAGATGTACAGACAGGCTCCTTTATATCCCCAATCACCGAGGTCCTTCAAAATGCACACATCTGTAGTCTCTGCTGCTTCCTTGGTCCTAATCACATCATAAATCATAAGTCTCTCTAGTGACATGAGAACAGTTCAAGCAACATTACCCTGGCATGCTGTGTGTTTTTGTTTGGGTCTGTGCGCACTGTGCTGTTAGAAGTGATGTCCTTTTGCATGCAAAGAAAGGCCGGATTCCTTCTGCTTTGTGCACATTGTAGCCCTCAGCCATTCTATCCTGGATTATGCTGTCATAATGAATACAGTGAGTGCTTGGATGGGAGCTCAGTGTCACAAAAGGAATGGTGTTGGTGGCAGTGGAGCAGTCAGCCCCTCTGAGCCAGCACTCAACCAATGCCACATTAGTGGCAATATGTTCTTTAAAAGGGCGATATTCAGACTAGATGTTGCACAGCGGCCCTGTCTACTTTGTGGAAGTCAAAGATCTCGTGGCACTCAGCATTCTGAATACAGTACACTGCAATGCACGTTACAAAAACCAAGCAGCATTTATAAACTGAGCACTATTGAGTGTCTTGCAATTAAGGTTTGGCTTGTCATGTGTTGCACGTTCACTTTACGCACACGCAGGTAACAGCAGGTACTTTTTACCCGCATCAGGGTGGTTCACATCTATTGGTATGATCACAAGAAACGGCTCACAACTTAAAGAGAACTTGATAGGGGAGTAAAATCATATTGTTTAGATTGACTTTGCATCATTAACCATGTCCCCCTGCAATACCAGTGCATGCAATGTGTCCTAGGTGGTATTTCCTACTGGTGTAGTGTTGGAGGGGGGCGGTTTGAGGTTACACTCTGGTGTGCCAGCTGTTGTTAGAAAGAGGACATGCTTGTGAGGGCTCTATTGAGGTCACCAGTGTGCTTTTCATTTCTAGATTTTAAAAACGACACCAGGATGACTGAAACAGAAAATGATATAGAAAGTCCATCAAAATGACAAGGAGAATACATTAGTAACGATAGCTCAGGGCCATGCAAATCTGCTCTTCAATCAAACAGCTCAGCATGGAAATAGCCAACAAACACTTTGATCTACGAATAAACAAGAACGAGCAAGAATTCAAGACAAGACTAAACAAACTCAAACCACTTTCCCAACCTCGCTCTTCTCATTTTACTTGCCCTCACATTCTTCTCTCATCCCGGGGGGGGGCGGGGACAGAACCCCCCCCTCCAACACTTCAAACACACCCCGCAATAATGCTGAACACACGAAACTGACGAAGGCATGAGCTGAAACATTTCTACTTGTATCTGTATGGAAGTCTGCAAACATTCAGAAACTAACAGGATGGAGATAGTGTGTAGCCTTCGCTAATCACCTGCGTAGTTAATGCATTAAGACACAGTAATAAGGGTAAAAGATCATCATTTTTCATGCCGCCGCTGTTGTCTCAAAGTGCTTTATAATCCCAAAGCAATTAAAATGGAAAATGCAAGTCAAGTTGTAATGATCAATCATACTGTACAATTAATAACTCATCACCACAAGAAAAGAAAATACACCTCCTGCTTAAAACCCCCAGTGATGAGCTAAACGCTAACAAAATTGGCTTCACTATGCTTCATTTCTCCAGTTATTAGTAATGAAACTACCCCAGCACCACACAACCACACAAAGTCATGTTAAAGCAATGATACCGTGATATGGTTTTTGGCACTAAAGGGGTCAAACCAGTTCTCGTGTTGGGAGTATTATTGATATTACATGTCAGTAAAAATGTGGAATGTAAGTTTATTTTCTTTCATTACAGTATTTACCAGTAATGGGTTCATTTTCAGAAATTACCGCTTGAGTTGTGTAACTGTAATTTCTGGCCCCTCTGCCACTTTGGCAACTGTTTGATCTTAAAGAACCCAAGTGATTCTGCCTCAACAATATGACTAGGTAATCCATTCCACCCCCTCACCATTCTCTGTGTGAAGATGTCCTCAACCTATCTCCACTGTGTCCTCCGGTCCTGGTTTCTGTGCTGTGCTTCGGGTTAACTATGTCACCTCCTTTCAAGACTGTAAAGACTTCAATCATGTTCCCCTCTACAGCCATCCCTCTTTGTTCTAGGCTAAGCAATGTTGGAATTGTTAGTAAGCCTATAATGATCCAGAGCCAGCACCAGAGAGTCACACAAAACAGATACAGTAGAATATTAGATATGGAAGAAATAAAATGCTAAGACATTGTAGATGAGATTCCCTTCAATGGAACTTGAAAGAAAGCATTATATTAAAGCCAAGCTGTGTTTCTAATCTTGCCTTCACATTGCCCTTTTCAATTCACCTGATTTCTTCTGCTCCCTTACACTATTTATACCTTCAGATCTCATCTTCTTCAGCACCATGCTGCTTTTGTCTCTTGCCTGGGATAGACCAGTCTCTCAGGGAAAGAGAATCGAGGCCAAAGTGTCTGAGCTATCGCTATCACAGTTTTAACTGATCTGTGTTTAACGTTGCCAAATAAAAAAAAAGGCTGCATTTTAGTCTGGGAAGCAGGCCCACGGCAAACAGCACTTTGGGAATCACAGGTGGTCCATGCAGTGCAATGCTGTGCCCTCAAATCAGAAACAATTTGGGCATTCTTTCATTGAATGGAAAGAAATAAGACTCCTATTGCATAGCAGATTCACCCATTCCAGGTTTTAATACGACCTTGATCAGCCACAGTGTATAGGTAACAAGCTCAGGTGTGTCTTATTAAACTCATAGTAAAACCAGGAATGGATCAAACTGCTATGCAATGGGAGTCTTATTTCCATTCCTGATTTCCATTCCTGTGGGTGTATCATGAGTCTGGACCCTGCGCCCCTTCCCTCCTTCTCCTTCCTCCCCTCCCTGACCTCCTTCTCAGCTTACCCTACAGTAACCTCTTGAATACGCACATCAAACGCTGTCTCAAAAGCGTCTTTTAAATACCACTCCAGCACAGCGCCTTGAAAACATCAGCAGTATGGAGATGCACCTGGCTGTCATTTCCTTTTGTCTTTCACTGGTCTCCCCCTCCTTCGTCTTCTGCTCTCGATAGGTTTTTAATTGGCGTTTACTTGTTCCCTTTAAAGCCTCAGTAAGAAGCACATTGGAAAACGGGACCAAATGCTTTGAAAACAATCGCAGTACTGAGATTGATCAATAACACACACACACACACACACACACACACACACATCCTTTTCAGCTAAGCATGTGTTGAATGTAATATGCAGGGACTTGTTTTTGGTTATCGTGTTATTGATGCTCAGATGTGAGATTGACCGCCGTTTGAATGTTTTGTAAATTAATATAATAGATGATAAAGCTACCTACCACATACCTCGAGTAGACTGCAAGAAACAGCTCTTTGTAACAAGGTTTTTAGTCATTGCCAAGTGCTTAGTAAACAACAACTTAATATTGAAGGATTACATTATACTGCGCTTCCAGAGTCAGGCTGACACATTGAGCGCCATGGGAGTTGCTCCAGCCAAGTTAGAATAAGCAAAGGAACTACTTTAGAAATGGCACGGCTATCCCAGATGTTTCATTGACATTCTGCTTATGTTTCATTACGGATCTAGGCACTATCACCACATGCAAAACGAAATGTTAGTGTCTTTTGATAAATTGGGAGAAGCTGGCATTCGAAGTTGGTGATGTAACGATGTTATTTCTGTGAGCTAAAGAAGCAAAACGCAAAGCGAATGAAGGGTTCTTCAACAAAACTTTATGATGCTTGCAAGGATTGAGATGAACTCGAACACGTTTGATCTCTGTAGCTTATGTTAAATATTTGAATTCGATTTTATTTAGCTTTTAATATTAGCATCCAAATGGTAGTGGATTTGTCTGATAACATCTACACTCAAACCTGGCACACTGGTATTTAAACTAGCAGCTCCGCCAGCATCAAGCCTTCAGCAAGGCATATAGAAAGACTTCTACATATGTCACATAATTGATTAGGCTTCTTTAGTGTTGCTACATATTTTATCATTGAGTCATGGGTGAGCTTCCACACATGGAGTAGACTGATCCAATAACACAAGTCCTTCCTCAGCATTCACTTGGGATATCTCCTGTTTAAATATTTCAGTAAGCTGTTACTATAAATCCTACTCGTTCCCCTGTCTAGAAACTTGAGGCTAATAAAATATGAATATTTCATGTTCTTCAGCCTAATATTAATCAGTGAGGCCGAGACAAAATAACAAACAAGCCCTTTGGCTTGACAAGGAATGCTTTTTAATCCTTACTACGTCCTTATTATTTTTTTAATAAATCGTATATTTCCCATCCAGACACAAACTCTGCTGTCCACGGCAGAAGCCCAGGTCGCTACCCCCTGCCATTGATACCCCTACCACAACGGGGCATCACCCTAAAGCTTAAAGACATGAGTCCAACCCCTTAGTGTTGGAAACTTTATGAGTAGATACTCCTGCGGCTGGTTTCATCAGGTAGCCCTGCACCCGTGTTAATCGGGCTCTGTGAAACCAACCTCGCAGTCCTGAAAGTGTCAGGAGCCTTTTTCACCGGACCGATCTACAACTTACAAAGCAGTAGCTTGAGCCAAGTTTTGATGAAACAAAGCAGGAATTTGAGAATGTTTTAGTTATTATTAAGTCACTGTTTACATTTGGCAATGGCCAAGGAACTTTATTATGAAGTTTGTGTCCGATTCCGTGTAAATATTGTACAGACTGCTGGCAAGAGTTTTTGATGAACAGACAGCACAGATGGAAATCACAGTACCTCTACTAAAATTCAGTTAACTGCACCATGAAGAGAACACAGAATAAGTTGTCTCCAGTGGGTTTTTTTTATGCTTATAAGATAATCATGGCTTTCTTTGAGTTTTTGTCTCAGCGATCTTTTATCAGTTTTTAACGGTGAAAACCAAAAATCACCCTGATAAGATTTCCTGAGGCAAATGTCAGCTTGTATCAAATATATATATATAATCAGGTAGGGAAATAAGACTCCCATTGCATCGCAGTTGATTCCATTCCTGGCTTTACTATGAGTTTAATCTAAACACTTTGGCTAATCAAGCTTGTAGTAAAATATGGAATGGGTGAAACGGTTTGCAATTGTAGTCTTATTTCCATCCCTTAACATTTAAAAAATAAACACTAATGCCTTCAGAGGGCAGAGAAAAGACAATTCTCATATTCCACAGGCATTCGAAACATTGCATTGCCAGACCACATCACAGTGAATGCCAAGAGATCTGCTAGGACAGCAGTCGCTAACCTGGCTCACTGTGCACAAGAGGAGCAGAGGGCTGTGGCACAGCAGAGATCCTGCAAGAAATAAAAAGAGTTTTAGACTTTGCATTGCTTCGTGCACCTGGCCCAGGGTATCTGCCATTACCCAGTATGGCAAATTAATTGATTGTTAATGAATAATTCAGTCTCACTCCATTTCTCAAACACAACTAATTAAACGCTTTAAAAGCACCACTTAAGAAAGCAAACACGCTAAGCATCGTTCCCCTGCACTAAGTGGAGTGTGCTGTTGAAATGTGCTAGGCTTCTGTTTCAAGGTTGTTGAATAGGACACCAGCGATGGGTATGAAATGCATTGGGGGTTCATTATACTTTCAAATGGAATCAGTGATGAAGCCTCTGAAGTCTAGCAAAAGCGACCCAGATCTGACAACTAAAGCCTCGCGCTATTTGTCCTTCAACACACCTTTTGAAAACCAACGTTTGTTTTTTTTTTTTCCCCAATGTATAGGTCTGTGTTGAGCTGCTCTTCAGTTCAAGCTGCTTGCCATAGACATGTAACATAGACTACACACCAGAAGTCTCTCTCTATAAGTGAGAGCCAGTGCCATCTAGTGGCTTGGCCCTTTGGATCACGTTTCCTTTTGATTTGCTGGCAGTGAACTAGATGGTGCTGGCCCTGTTGATCTAGCCCATATTACAAAAGGTTGTGTTATTAAGAGCTTAGCAACAGCTTAATAACAGTGTATTGAAACGTTACAAGTTAAAGCTTGGAAAAGTCCTTTAAATGCTTTAGTTATGTTTTTATAACATTGAATGCCCATTGTTTGTTATACAGCCTAATTCATTTTTATAAAGTGCAAAATGAAATATAATACACATTGAAACATATACCTCCCTCAATCCTCTGTAATAATAAACACTTAGTATATACCTGTATTGTAAATACTTTATTCAATTACAGTTACATTGTAGCTTCTGATTTCAAGATATTGGTATCAGTTAAATATGTATATTGTGTATGTCACTTTTTACATTCTAAA
>NW_024472106.1:0-2200 GCF_017654505.1 Polyodon spathula | reverse complement strand
CTATAATATTGATTAAAATAATAACCATTGTGGAAAGGATCCAGGTTTATGTTGGCTGTGGGCTTGTAATGTAAGCTATGTTTCAAGGGCTTGATATTAACCACAAAGCAGCTTTTACACTTGAGTTGACTGTAAGTCATTCTAAGCCATTGTGAGATATATATGCATCAGTGGCTTTAATACAGTCCATGGCGCTGAAAATGACACTACAGTGTAGTATGCTGGCTCTAAAAGAAGATGGAGGCTTTCAACAAAACCCAGAGCAATTGATTTAACAAACCTACCCAGCCAACTAGATAACCAAACATCTCCTGAGCCTTTGCTTGATTGAGCCTTTGCAACAATCGACTAACTGCTGAGTTGCATTTTTTTTTTTTTTTTTGCTTCTCTCTGTGCTGCATGTCGACCTGAAGACCTTCCACTCATTCACACACACACACACACACACACATATGCCCTGTCAAACATTTTCCAAAACACTCCCCCCCACCCCGTCTCTTTTAAACATTATCACCAGATGTTGAGCTCTGGGTAGATTCCTTTCCCCAGTCCCCACCCACCATAGCAGAGCAACTTGTACTAATCAGGCCCTCTCGAGGGACAGTCCTGACGTGATCGTAAAGTTTATTTTAATTGCAATTTCGAGACCTGACTAATTCTGGCTCCGTTTGATATTTCTAGCAGTGCAGGCAGTGCTGGGGGCTGTTCTCCGTTGCACAGTGGGGGCTGGGACTTTGAGCCCATGCCCCCTCCTTCCCTGCCTCACTGCCTGGGGCTTGGAAAGCCAAGACAGGGAGAAATGAAAGGAATTCCAGCGCTGTCCTCATAGCCAGGGTGATCCAAGGATAAGAGAATCCAGAAAAGGTTAAATAAATCAGCTCTTGCTTCCTTTTCATCACTGCTACTGAAAGTCTCAACAGCATAACTAATCTGGGCATAATTAAACCTTGCATATAAAACTAGAGCAATCCAGATTATCAGCACTGATGGTGTTAATTAGTGATGGGATGTGATAGAAGATGCTTGCCTAATTATAAACTTTAGAAGTATTAAAAGAACCTAAATAAGTTGAATGACCAATGTTTCGAATGCCAGTCTTTTATCTTTACTGTTGAAAGGACTATTGGTTCATACACTTATATCACTGGGTGCTGTGGACTCCACTCCCAAGTGATACTGCGTGAAGGATCTCTTAGCTGGTCACATAGGCAAGGAAAGTAGTCACTTTTTTTTTTCTTTTAGAGAAGAACATTTTCAGAAGGTAAAGAAAAGATCAAAAGATAGCTCTTTGGAGTGTGTTATAGTTATGGATGATAATTATAAACTTACAAATGTTAGTTTCAATGTGTCTTATACAGCGTTTTGAAAAAGTAATTGATAAACTATGCATCCCAAGCCGAAGGAGAGGGAGCCAACGAAAGTCAAGGTCAACTCGCTATTAGAAAATGAGTTTTCTCATTATTTTCTTTAAAACAACACTTTAAAACCTAGATATACTTCGAACTTCTGATTATTCGTTGGGTACCCTTCCTCTGAGAATTTTTTTAAAGAAAATAGTTCTGAAAATATTCATAAATATACATAATGAGAGAAAACTAATAACTTTATTAAAGATATCTGAATAGAGCAATATTACTGAATTATCCCTGTCTCGGTTTGTTGCTGTAGAAAGATACTCAGTTGACAGGCTGTGATTGGTTGATTCACAGATGATGCTGTGACGTGACAGCTGGCATCTACTGTCTGACAGAAGCCCGCTAGAGCTGGAAGCTGATTGGCTGATGGTACTGAATCGTTTTCTAATTAGCTACTACATTTCGGCTTCCACCTTCTTCAGACAGCATGGTAGAAATAGTTAAGTAGATGAATGTTGTTTTTTAAGTTTACAGGTTGCTCCATGACTTACAGATAAATGTTCTAAGAACACAGTGAGATAGAGTTCCAAGGTGGAGTTCCAATCCCAGGAGGATGCATTGTCTTCCATGTTCAGTCCACGGGAAACAAAGTCTTAAGTCTGTGAATCCAGACGTTTTCTTCCAAACCCTACTCTACTCATGTACTAGGCCTATTAGCACCTTTGGTGGAAACTTGCCCTTTTTGACAGATCACTACCAGTTACAAACCAAAAATATATGTAGTTGTGTCTTACTAATGAAACCAGGATAGGTACATTAGAGATTGAGAACTATACAGTTGTATA
>NW_024472105.1:0-116913 GCF_017654505.1 Polyodon spathula | reverse complement strand
TTAGCAATGAATAAATATTTCATAATCTTCATAATTATTGCACCTCCAGTAGAAAGTTGTTAGGAGGGACAGATTGTGTTTTTTGAAACACTGTGTATGTGCTCAGAAGCAGAGTAATGGTTTGGGAATGTGCAAGATGCAGTTGCATTACTTATTTCTTTTGTAATTTATAGTGCCCAGATAATTTAACCCCTATTATGGATGTCCTGTTACGTTTCCTCAACGCAGCAACTCCTCACAGCAGCTGAAAGTCTGTGGGATCCCAACTTGGCACTGCCAGGATGCACAACTGCCAACCCCTGACTGCTTGACTCGCCCTGCTCACATATAGTGACAGCACAGTTAATAAGGGAATATTTCAGGAACCCTCTGTTATGTGAAAGATGTATCCTGGAAATGAGTTGCAAATCTCCCAAGGGCTCAACACAAAGAAAGTTTGCCAGGGAGTTTCTGGCCCTTAAGATGAGGCATGTTACATAAGTGACACAGTTAAAGTCAAAGCTGATGTGCAGCCTGCTGTCACAAACAAAGTTATTACCGTGTTTGAGCCTTCAGGCAATTTTGTTTCGTTCTAAGTGTTTCAGACTGCATGCAGGGATTTCTATGAAGCACCTTCATTTGCATTTTAGCTTAAACACTGTGCTTGTCATCCTACAGATCTGCTCAGCTGATGGCTCATCAGGTAGTTTCTGCCTCACTGAGCTCTTTGAAGAGAGGCTGTGGCAGTCACGTTCTAAAAGAAGAGATGTCTTGGCTTATGAATGCCGGTTACAGTAAAAGTTGCTTCTAAAAGTTTCCCATAGTAGAAGCACATCAAAGTGTAATAAAGCATAGTGACAGCATGGGTAAGCATTGTAAAGCCCAGAGAGGCATGGCAAAGCATTTGAAAACAAATACATATTAAACTATGGTAAATGCAGAGTACAACCATAAGAAAAGCATCTGCAAAACTGTCTATTGGACTACCAGCTGTTGTCGGATCTCACAGCCACGGGGACTCTGAAATGAAGGTCACACTGACTTGTTTGGGGTACAGACTGTATTGTGCACATATGTCGAGGTGAACCTCTACCTCACTGCAATGTCATTTTGCAGTAGCAGTCTGGAAAGGATCCTGGCAGTGAGCAGGCATTAAGGGCTGTAAATACTGAAACGAGGATTTACAAGCCACAATTTACATGAGCCTTAGGGGTCCTTTTACCATTATATGAGTTTATTTTTCATTTCCGCTTACCTATCACATAACATTGCTGTAACACACTGCTATTTTCAACACCTCCCTGGGACAGGGTGTCTATCCCTGAATACTGTTAATTTCTGTTTTACACACGCTGGTGTGTGAATCATATAGATTGCATTTAGATGGGCAAATACCTTTAAACTGCTCGTTAATTATTTGTTACCAATACAAATTAATTAAATCTTTGACCATTTTAAAAGTGCACATATTTTTATCAAACCCATACAAAACAACAATATTATTTTGTTTACCTTGAGTATTTTAAAATCTGTAAATATTAAGAAAAGATGTAATTTACCTGATTTAGTTTGCTGTTTTGTTTGGAGTTTCCTGTAGGAAACATCCTGCTTGTGTCTTGGGTTTGGAGTGAGGTCACATGACCCTCCATGCTTACACAATGGGGAAAAAGGCATTCTATTGCAGTGCAGTGCAATGTGGACTGTACAGGTGAATACCTCAATTAATAAAAACACTCTTCACTCAACCTATATCCTTCCCAACAGTGAAAGAGTAAGCATCATCTCGCCTCTTACCCTGCATCCTTTAGTTGAGCTTTGGAGAATAGACAACACTCTATATATCAGAAGATACATTTGAGACCTTTCTTACAGACTCAAAGAGGCCACCTAGCTGGAATTTTCATGTAAATAAAACCTGTTGCCATGGTAATTGTCCGGGCCTAAAAGCAAGTGTTGGTTTTAGTAGCTTATTTCCTCTTTGAAATGATTTGGAAGAATGGTTCCTTGACTGCGTTAGCATTTAAATCAGCAGAATTAAGTATTTTTCCTATTGTCGCACAGAAACCGCCACCAGCTAACCACCTTATGCACTGTACAGTATGTACTGTATTTCCCTCACAAAAAGATATTTTGTTTTTTCCTATGCCATTCCATTTTGCGCCCACGTTTCCATGCATAATTTATTTCATTGCATAATTCAAGGACTGCTGAGAGCTCAATTAGTGGGGGTAGATGCAACAGTGGATAACTGGAGAAAGTCATGAGGCGTGTGGTTTAATTATGCTGTTTGATCCTGCAGAGTTTAAAGAGTGCTCACAGATTGAAGTTGATGGAATCTGGCCGGAAGCTGAGAATCTCACATTCCACCCTGACAGATACACATGGAGATTCTGAGTTTATCTCATTGACTATACTGAGCAACTACTGCACCAGCGGTACATTTGGACCTGATTGAACAGAACTAGTATTAAAAATGATCTCAAGGTTATAGAAGTATACCATGGCAGTGCAGTAAAAACATGCAGGCAAGCAAGGTCGAGCATTGTAAAAATCATGCTTTATCATGTACCGGGCAGGGCTGTGTGATGCATTTCCGTTACTGCCAGAGAGAGGAGGTGAAGAGCTCTACAACTGCTTGTTCATGTGAGCCTGGCTCAATTGTGAATGGAATTGTGACTGGGGAGTGCAGGGCCACTGGTTCAAGTCCAGTCTCCTCTCTGTTACAGAAGCACACGTACCAGTATTTTTTTGGAGAAAAGGGTTAATTGGTCATGTACGATCAAATTCACCCAGAGAATCACAGAGTACAGCATGGCAGCCATAGTAGGTCTCTGTGAAGGGAGTTAGGCTTCACCCAAGGGGTTTCCATAACACTGAAAATATGAACTCGGCATCTGAAACCAACTATAAGCAAGCGAAGTCGACAAACGTTCTTCAGTGTCCACCTGGGTTAGTTTCTTATAGATTTACATTCGATTTATGAAACTATATGAGCTCTACCTGGGTGTTTTGTATATACTGTACACATCAGCAGAACACCAAAGATAAATATCTTTCCTCTGTACTGGGAAGATGTTTTTGCTTTCTTGTTCTGTGGTGTGTAAGCCAGTCACTCTGAGCCCATTCTCAAGTGTACATGATTCCTGTTGACTCTTACAAAACAGCAATAAACCTGCAGAGCAAAAAATAATTACGCTGCAAGCAGATTGAAAACAATTGCAACCAGGCTGCACCGAGTTGCTGACTAGTTCTCAGAAGATCCTGCTGGTTTTTGTAAAGCATTTCAAGATCTTAACAGAAATATACAGCAACCTCTTTCATACAGTTGACCCTGCATGCCAAACTTTTTTTATTTTGTAATTAAGCACATTGTTGCATTGTAACTGTACAACTATATGTGTGATTACAGTGTTTAATTGCACTGCAGTGTTGCCATAATATTTGTAGCAATGTAAAGCCTTTTCCTGTCCTATATATAGGGGCGTCACAATCTATTTTGTCCCAATACCACTAGTGGCACCAATTATTGAAGTTCCCTGTAAAGTTGTACCTATCGTTAAAAACAAAACACATATTTAAGAAGATAAACAAAACAACTACGGCAAGTCAAGACAAACTAGAGATGATTTTTAACTACTAATGATTGTGGCAGTTTTGATACGGCCATACCTAAAAGGTTTAAACAAAACTAATTAAAGAGATTTGTGTCAAACAAATAAAGTATCAGTTTCCTGGGTGTTGAAAACGGCCACATAAAAAATATAGCATTCCGAGGTCAGGCTTTGAGCTTTCATATCCTGTATACAACTATAGATATTTGGTAACTGTCTGAGTATGTATTTTTGTGTCGTTGCAAAATAGATGAAAGCAGGGTGCAACGATAAAATCACTATCATGATATGCATGATACATATCACAATAATTTATATATATATATATATTGCCAATACAATTAATAGTGTGACCCACTAACCACTGCTGCTAACCCATTGCAGTGCTATATCAGTGCAACTGTACAGTGTCCACTTTGGAATATTTGTTACAAACCATTTGCCATTGGTAGTAGCCTGCTAATGAGTCTAGCTTTTCCAGGATCATCCACTGCTATTGTACTAAGAAAGTGCTTTACTAAGACAACCCCACTGTGCCACCCAATCCTTGAACCCAGGTCCCAGCTGCATCCTAATCAGGGTGTGTGTTTAATGAGCAGGTCAGTCCCCAGGCACAGCACGGTTCTGAGCCCTAACAGTTTCCTTGGACAGGACATGAAGGCTCCAGGCAGGCTGGAGTTTATGGGCTGTAAGAATCATAGAAACGTACTGTAAAGAATAATTAAATGAGGAAAGATCACGAAAGACGCTGTGCTTGCCCGGAAGGAACAATAAAAATTAATAAGGGGGAAAACTTGGCTGCTAATGAGCCCTACTGAGGGTAATTACTGTGTGTGAGAAATCCTTTTTTTTTTTTTTAACGTTTAAATGGCAGGAAGGTGCCAGTCTGATTTTGAACTGAGCCAGCACTTTCAAAGGTTCTAATGGAAAATGACAGAAATTGGCTATCAGCTTTCCCATTGCACAGCGTCATTCCTTTAATACACAGATGGTGCCCTGGTGTCAGTCCTTTTGCTACTGCAAGAATGATTACACAGGCAGACTGGGAAACAATTGAGATTCACTTCAGTACACTGCCTAGCCAGGCCGTGATTCACCTGGCGTGCAGAACTGTAACATTTAATATACTTTAAACTAGAAAAAATGTGTAAATTACATACATAAATAAAACAGACACAATGGCCCTGCACACTTTTCTCCTGTGCACGCTATGTTATTACTTAAAAACAAGACACATAATGAAAAAAATGACATAGCAATTAGCAGAGCTGTCTTGTAAAAATGCAAAGGTGACAAAATGACACACATGAATACAGAATCCATTCACATTCACAGAAATACGTGTCATGTTATGATTGATGACTGGTTTCACAGACCATGATCAGCACTTGATCTTGGACAACCCTACCTGAGATGACATTAGGTAGTCCAAGATTAGTGCTAATCAGGGTCTGTGAAACCAGCCATTCGGTTTGAAAGTTACGGGGATACATTTTGGTTATAATATAAGTTAGCACACAGTTTGCTGGGTGTCTGCTGTTGTTATAGCATTTCATGCTTTTTGGGCAAGCGCAAAGCGAAGCTCAGCGTTACTGGCTGCTCAAACTGTGCCAATGGATTTCTGTTACAGTAAGATTCACCCTGCGCACACACACACATGAATATTGTACACGAGATGACATCTACACACAGGATAAGATGTATTGGGATATGGACAAACACATAACAGTGATTTAAATATATATATATATATATATATATATATATATATATATATATATATATATATATATATATATATATGACAAGTATAATCTCCCTGCCATTGACTTTCATTGGGTTCCTGACAACAAGACACAGCAAAGAGTCCATGGCAACAGCAGCTTGTCGTCAAGTCTTATGACTTATTCAGTTGCAGACTCACACTTCTTTATTTCAAGACCTTAATAAAGGAAATACCAAACTCTTGTCATACAATAGCAATAACTATGGGGCACATACGACCGTCTCCCTTGATAGTATATTATCTGTATCAACACTGCACTTCTTGCCTAAATAATCATTAGGTCATCACTGTGGCATTGCTGGTCAGATGCTACTGCTGTCATTTAGACTGTACCCATTTTAAAGGGATTATGCTAACATGCTGTAACTACCTAATAGTGAGATGAGATAAGATATATTTCCCAAACAGTTCAGCAATCTTTCTGTAATAAATCTGTGCACTGGCTTTTACAGGAAAGCCTTTTTCAAAGCAAACACAGGGCTTTCATATCCACCTCACAAACTCATGCTGACTGCATAGGAGAAGGAAGCATTAAATACTGCAGTCACAGGCAAAATAAATTCAACCACCAGCTTTGTAACAGCGAAAATATCAATTTTATCTGCCAGCCCTGGATACACGTCCTTTTCAAGTGTTTTCCTGAGGGAACACACTGTACAGGCAGGGCCAAGACAAAACAACTGAAAGAAATGTTTACTCTAAGTACTTCAAATTATAACTAGAGCGCTTGATTAGTGTACAACGAGAGTACAGTACACTAAACGCTAATTACAGTTCATTTTTGTGATGTGCTTTGGACTTTCTTTTTTTTTTTAATTTCCTGGATTTTAATTATAGAAAAATTATCAGCAGGCTGCTGTACTGTTCTGAGAATGGGAGCCTCTGTGACATTTGTTTATTAACACATGTTGTGCCATTGCAGGTTACAGAATGACTGGACTGAAAACTCCAGAGAAAGAGAATGGCAGGGAGATTCCAGTGCACAGACACAGGTTAACACTAATCTTGGGCTCCCTTACCTACATTTTAAACCATGGCAGGATATGTGTTGTTTCCTCCTAGTTATATACCATTTGTATTGTATCATCAAGAAATTAAAATGGGGACAAATATAGAGGAATATTAAAAAAGACAATGCCAGCCCCAGTGTGGGCTTTATGTTATTAGGAATAGATGTTGGGAAAGCCATTTTCTGAACTGGATTTGAAACTGAGACTAGACGTGAAGGATTGGATCCCAGCTCTCACTCGAAGACAATAAAGAAAAACATAACTTCAATCAACCAATTTGTAGCAATGACATCTGCCCTTTTAATCTGTGCATCTCCTTACAATTGACCTTATACAACCGAGAACTGTATGACATCGCTGTATTCCCATCAGTTCACTCAACATCCATTACTGATAGCAAAGAAGTCCCACTTGTAGTTTAACAATCCTGGCTATGATCTCAATGTAATTGCTCTCACAGATGTGTTCTTTCTCAGCTCTTTCATGTTGCTACTCCCCTACCAATCCACCACACCGGTCCTACCTTGTACTGGTTAGGACACACAACAGAGCTGCACGAACCCATTATTCAATTACTCGGATTGAGCTCTCCATAGAAATCAGGTGCTGATAATCAGGGGAGGGGCATTGGTGTTGATTGGGCTGATTTACCATTCCGAGTCAAACAAGTGAAGGAACAGCTGCTTGGGTTTGTGTGGATTGCTGTGCTCCACAGTGCAGCACTAGCTCCTATACAGCCGACCTCGCTTTCTGAGCTTATTAATGACCCTGACTCTTCCAAACCCGCTGGAGTGGTATAAACCTTGTTGCACTGTACCCTAACCAGTACACCTCCGCACTGTACAGCACATTAGCAACACCTGCCAACTCCTGCAACACACACTTTTGAATGACAGGCTTTGATTATGGTCTTCCTGCAATATAGAAAAGATGCATCTTCCAGTTCAGTTTCAGTCTTGATGGGTAAGACTGTAGGTCAAATAGAGTTTGATCGAGGGCTGATTTTAGGCCCTTGGTGGGCAGCACTGTTCAAATCTCAAACGTTCTGATGCTGTAGGTGGTTGCACGGAACAGGCGTTGCTGCTTTGCATCCAATACTGCACAAACTCCTGGTCTCAAATGCAGTGGCTCTATAGGCTGTTTCACCACCTGAAGGAATCGGAGTGCTGAATAAGTGTCCTAGGGTTTTCTGACACTGATTTTTTACTTTGTTTTCTAACAGCAGTAGCTAATACTGTACAACTTTGTGAACCCACTGCATTCTTCCCTGAAGACTAGCAGTGTAACCGCTGAATTTCTTGAGCCCACTGCATTTTGCTATGAAAACTGTTCCAGTTAAACAGGGCATAATGCACTGAATTAGAATGTTTTTTTTTTTAACTTCTTCCACCACGCTCAATCATCCTCAACCACATTCTTACTAATATTAATACTAACAGCCCTGGGTTCTAGGACCTGCAGCCCAACGGGTAAATGGTTTTTCTGTCATTAAAATAAAAAGTATCAGTAGTACACAAACACAGCCTTTGATAGCCTTCTGGAAATTATAAACCCATCCAGGAACTGTATCCCACAATGGTTAGCTGTCCCCTAAACAAAGAATTAGCCAGGAGAGGGTTCAGTTTGCCTGGAAATGTATGCTTTACTATGCTTTATTTCTTACTAATAGTGAAACTGAGAGGTCATCCTCTATCTACAGACAAGCCGTCTGACTAAGCAACCTCACTGATAGGGCCCTGTATAGTTTTTCTCCCATTGAGAATACTGATGTTCTAGCTGGTCCAATAGCTTATCCACAGAGTCTTTGTGGCTCTCCAGTTTGATGTAGCGCTTCATGCTGCAAAGGTCCAGCCTTGGCCAACTTCGGTTTTTCCGCTCCTCCATCGGAGCCCCTAACCTCGCTCCTCCCCGGCCCAGATCTAAGGACCGGGAATGGCCGGCCAAGTCCAGGCAAACATCAGAGCTGAACTCTTTTCTGCAAGGGTCTTGGAAAAAGATCTCTCCCCTGGAAAAAGGGTCCACATTTGGCCCAGCTGCCATTGAGTGACCTCCTGCCAGTCCCCCTCCATCGGAAGTTCTACCACTGCTGAAGGTACTCCCAGCCAGTTCCTCTGGAGAGGCGCACTGCTCTGCAGCAGCGTTGATGGAGAAACTTGCTTCGAACAGCCGGTTGTTGAGTTTGATAACAGGCAGGGAGGGGGTATTGGTGCTGGAGCTAACCCCTGCAGTCTCCACAGCCTGGCAGGAGTGGACGTTGATGTTCCCCTTACTGGAGTTGCAGGAATCCGAGTGGATGCTGCATAGGGACAGGGTTGGAGAAGGTTTCTCGTGGTGCAGCAGCTGGACTTTGGTCTGGAGACAGTCAGGTTGGTAGCAGCCCACCCACTTGCCTCCGTGGTTGGGCTGCGTCTGCAGACAGAGACAATCGGATCCCACCAGCTCCTCCAAGCAACGGATGTTCAGATCAGCAGAGGACAGGTTGGTCATCCACTGGTAGTGCCTGGAGCCTGTGTTGTCCTGTTTGTCAAAGAGACCTGTGGCCTTAATGGAGCAGATCATCTCCTGGGTAAGGAGGAGCTGGGTCTCCTTGTCTCGGTTCTCGTACAGCATGGTGTTGGCACAGATAATGATGAACAGCCCCACTCCCATGATGACTGGGCCCATCAGCTTCATCCTGTCATGATGCAGCAGGTGTGGGGTGGATAGGATTGTCCTCCCACCCACGACTCTCCTAGCCGGCCGGGAATCATTTAAGCCGCCCCCAGCATGACTCATCGAGCCACCCCTCTGTCCCCTGTAAGGCCAGTAGCCTGCCACTGCCACCGCCATGCCCACCAGCACCACAAACACCCCCAGGATCAGGAAGGCTCCGGGGGGAGACTTGATCCTCAGCTTCCCCTTGATGGGCGGTTCTCGCTTGGACCGGCAGCCAAACCTGAGCACACGCTGGCGGGTTGGGGAGGGCTGGGCCAGACTCCACGGTTCTTGGCTTCTCATAGCATGGTCTCCTCCAGTGCTCCTGGCTGCTGTCATTTCTGAATTCATTCTGTTAAAATAAAACAAACAAAAATGAGGGGTTTTTTTTGTTGTTTTTTACAGAAACATTATTTTTTTATTAATCACAATGAGACTGTTCCTTCATCATCTGTGCAGTCTTGGATAAAGATGTAGCTTCTCTATAGTACATGGTAATCTGCAAAATAAATTAATCAGGCATGTGACCAGCCAAGGGCTAGCCCATTGACACAACATTGTTGTACTGCAAATGGCAGGGCTGCATTCTTTGTCCAGTTCCTGTACTTCATATGCATACAGTTTTGACGTATAGTATAGCATTCACTGAAAGAGCGTGGCATTGAAAAAGCAACATTATTGGTTTACTGGTCTGAAATTGAATAAAAACACAGCTGCCTCAAAGTTCTGGTCTCTGTCTTTCTATGAGAAATACTAGAAAAGGCTGAAGTTAAGAAAGATCCTTTGTCAGGTACCTTATTAAAATGGAAGTCATATGTGATGAGGAAGCTGGTGTATTAATTCATAGAGATTTGTTTTTTCATTTTATTTTATTTAGTACAAACAAACATCACACCACAGTTCATTGACCCTTCCATTGCACCTGGGCCATATTTAACAGATCACATATAGAAATAAATTTAGCTAGAGACAACTTAAAAGCAGAATGCAAAGGGTTTTAAAAATGTATTATTCCCTTACCTGTGTTTGGTTTGCAATTCTTGTCTTGTTTGAGACTTATTTAAAAACAAATGTAAACTCTGCAAGGTTCCCATATTTCATAGCTGCTGAAGACCATTTCTAATTACCTTAATTCTCCCACAAGTAACTCGAGCAGCGCATCAACATGAAAATGCCAGCACTGGTGGGATCAAGTTAGACTCTGCGAATGGGATAATGAACTAAGACAGCTTGAGATGGTCTTCAGCAGCACGGCTTGGGGCTACCAACAGTACTGTGCTTATAAAATCAAAAATCTGAATCTCCATGATGTCAAGCAGAAACAAGACAAAAAACTTGAAACAAATCACAGAAATGACACGCGGGCGAGAGAATAATCCACTGTTTCAAAAAGGCTTTCCAGTCTCCGTTTATTATCAAAAATACAACATCCTAATTATGTACTTCTCAGAGCAACCTAACCCTAAATGTCTTTATAAAAGTGCGCTATAGCAAAATCACAGCAAAGTGTAATGAAGACCAGAGAAAGCATTGTAAAGCCCAGAGAGGTATTGCAAAGCATATTAAAAAAAACACAGCAAAACTGCTTAAACATTAGTAACTACATAATAAAACCAGTGCAAAACTACCAAACTCCGTGGAAAACTGCAAAAACGCCACGGAAAGCTTTTATAAGAGAGATGTACTGATAGAATTCTGAAAGTTGCACAGAGAGAGGCAGAACAAAGTTCAAGAGTCCTAACACAAGCTCCAGGTGCAACGGCGTTTGATTTTTCAAATGATTCTGTCTCTCCCTGAGTAGCACGTGGCAGCTCCAAGCTAAGACTGCAAGTCTTCAAAGGATAAACGTGTTTACACTGGTTCTGTGGAATGCTTTAACTGAGCTTACTAAGATAGTTAAGGGTGCTTAAAATAAACAAACTGGAAATACTCTGCCGACGAGTGTTAACTTCTGTGACACTTGAAAGTGAGAAGCTCGGCTTTCAAATCTATTAACCTGCCTTATTTAGCAGCAGGAGCATTAGCACTGACCTCAACGTCTTCATTTGTTTTTAAATTCAATATTACCCCATACAATCACTTCCTGTACTGTAGGAAGTGTCAAGATACCAGGAAGAAGCTCTTTAAACTTTGACTGCCCTATTTTGAAGCAATTGCAAGTACTGTTCTGAAGAAAGTACGTCAAGTAATAATTTAACGAGATATACTGACACAGTAGATCTATTTCTTTAAGATATGCCTTTGCCTTCATAATGCATTTGAAATACAGTAATACATTAACAATCAATACAGAAATGTGGTCTTTCTACTGCACATATAACGCATTGTAACAAAGTAATACCATAGGACTGTAATGATCTAATAAGCTATTAGTTTGCCACTTTATTTAAGTGGATATTCATGTATCGACCCATTTTTCAATAAATCATTTTAGTACAATTTCAAAGTGACTGAGTGACTAATTGTCAAAATCACAATTAAACTCAGAAGTCATTCTGATCCAGGTCATTCCCCTATTTGGCTGTGGGACTCACTATATTCCAGTCCTGTTGCATTGCAGTAGTGTCTGTTCATACCATGTCTACTGTGCTACACATGTACAGTACAACACATTGTAATGATTGAAAGCATATGAAAACTGTGCACTACGGTGTGTTCTGTATTCTGCAACTTTATAGGTCAGACCATTTTGAATACTGTTCAGCAACTTGCTGAAGCTTTTATTTGTCCAAGCTGTGTGTGACATTCACAGGAGTTATATGAAGTGAATATAAACTGTTCTAGGTTAGCAGGTTTGGTCAGTTTTCAGGTTTTAGTATTTCGAGTTATAGCAGGCTTTTAGAAAGTGTCTAAACAAGACGATTAGCACCACGTCTTTCCCATATAGAGGGGTGTGTGTTTGGGACTGCAAATAACTTTACAAACATAATTCAAATAATTCATGTTTCAAATACAAGGTGACTGTGTGGTCCAGTGGTTAAAGAAACAGGTTTATAAGTGGGAGGTTCCTGGTTCAAATCCCACCTCAACCACTAACTCACAGTGTAACCTTGTGCTCTGTCTTTCAGGTGAGATGTTCTTGTAAGTGAATCTGCAACTGATTCACAGTTCACACACCCAAGTCTCCTATCTTGTAAAGCACTTTCTGATGGTAATCCACTATGAAAGGTGCTACATTAAAAAATATCATTATTACAATGCTAGGTAACTTATTGCATCCCCTGACATGGTCTGATTGTGGCAAAAGACAGATAGAAATATATGAGAGATATTTTAGTATCTAATACATATATTTATGTTATATGGATTACAGACTAATGAAAATATATGGTGCACTATTTATTTTCAACATATAAAATAAATATATGGATTACAGACTAAATATATTTTAAAATATATAACCCATATATATATATATATATATATATATATATATATATATATATATATATATATATATATATATATATATATATATATATAATAACAATTTTCTATATATGAAAAATATAAGGATCATAGTTTTCTACCATATATAAACAATATATCTGTCCCGTTCTTGGAAGAGATATTCCCCCTCCCGCGGCCTTCGTTTTAATAGAGAAGCGGTATTAGTAATCCTGACCGATTGCTCAACACGAAAAGGTCAGCGATGTCAGTCACTATCACTACTCGAACACACACACAAACAGAAACCTGCTTTTCTCATTTTTCCACCCCCAGGAAGCACAGTGAAAACATTGTTTCTTTAAATAAATAAATAAATAAATAAATAAAATACGAGTTACAAAAATGACAGCAGAGTTAACAGTTAAAACGGACAAAATATACGTTTGTTTGCCACAGGTGAGAACGCAACAATTGAACGTTTTGGTTAGAATATATATCTCGTCCCACTGGAGAGGTACAGACTGTGCTGAAGACAATGCGTAAGAGTGACATAGATTCGGGTAAAAACAGGTCACTTAACCAGAAAGACGGAACCTCTAGAGAACCAGGGAGACTTGGTGGGTCTGTTTTTTCTTGTGTGTGTGTGTCCTTTTCTGCATTAAAGTGGAACATACCCTGGATACAATGCAAATACAGACTGGCACGTCAATGAATAAATAACTCGGGCGGGTCGCCTCAACTCTCCCCTTCCCCTTCAAAAAAAGTACACCCTTGCAGCTGCAACTAACGATGAGTCCTGAAAATTGAAAACATATTGAGAGAGGATATCGCATACATGGTCCCCCCCCCCCACCACCCCTTTTTCAAGTCTATTGTATTTTTGCCCTTATTTAATACATTCCAGCAAATATTCCAACACCTAGTTGTATAATAGTCTGTTATTACAGGAGTCCTTTCACGTTAACAATAAGACGTTTTTAATTGTGACAGTGATAGCCTACAGAACACTGTTTATAAAGGTAGCTTACCCCGGTACTGAATTAATGCTTGTCTGTAAAACTACTCGAAAAGTGAGAAAGAAAAGTAGTCTCCGGGTTCGTTTAGCAACGTAAAAAGGAATCAGACTTTCACATCAAACCTCGAATTGCGGCGCGCATTAGTCTCTGGCATGTTAAACTAATCTGTATTCGTTTTTTTTTTTTTAATTGAAATCTCAGGCTATATGCCTACACGTTCGTTCTCTTTTGAGACTACTGCAGGAAAGCAGTTGATAAGATATAAAATGTACATAAACTACCCGAATTCCTGTTTCATTCTCTCCATACTGTTGCATCGTGGTGTTAATGGGTTCAGAAACACTCCGAGAATGCGCCTAGCTGTGTGCAAAAAATAGTTAAAAATCTGTTTATGCTTGCCTTAAGGATGACAGCTGCTACTTTTCGGATCAGAATTGTTCATGTTGCTTGAATCCTGGTTGCGTCTCCTTCGCCTCTCTTTCTCTGATTTTCGATCCGGCAAAAAGCTTCTTCCTTCTACTAAACAGTTTTCCATGCTGTCATCTTTGTCAATAAATCCAGACTACTCCGTGAAAAAAAAAATACGGAATGGACACTTGATGAATTGTCAGCGTATCCCGCTCGCGTCTCTGTCCTTCCCTCTCTAACTTCAATGTGGAAAGACTAAGGAATTCAGTAACATAAAAAAATAAATAAAAAATTTCTACTCGAGCTGCCAGTCAGTAGGGGAGGGGGTCGTGAAACAATCTTTCCTAACATAGTCTGCTACGTGTATTGAAAAGCTACTGATATAATTATATGAATATCTCTAAAAACTGATCATGAAACATAGCTGGACAGCCATGGGAGTATTCATAATCTTGGCCAGCAAAGTAAACTATTTATTCGTGAGTTCTGGTTTTTGATTGGTTGGGTTGGTAAAGGCAGTATTGGTTCATCGGTCCTGCAAGACGTCCGTTTGCACATCCAATACCTTTAGAATATATTTCAGCTATCTTGAGAACTGCTCATCCAATTGTGTCACTCTGCTTCGAGTGAGAGATAAGGCTAACGAAGGCTAGATCTTTGCAGCCGTTCTCCTACATTTTGCTTTCAGCTTTCTATGGACATTTGTAAAATGTATTAAACATATTTTCTGACTACACGCAATATAGGTCACTCATCATTTTCCTAACATGGGGTGATATGCATGTGGCTTACATTTGTGTATGTTCTATTCATGCATTTATTTTGTCTTGTTTTATTTATTTGTCAATTCTTTATTTAAATTTATGTTTAAAAATGGAAGCAGTAAAGGATGTCCTGCTGCTGTTCATTCCAGAGCTTGGGAGATGTAAAGACTCTTCTTAGAATCACCCAGGCACAGGGATAATTCAGCTAGACCGGTGTTAATGTTGACTTCACAAAGATTTAGCCTGGGGAGTCTGAAGATGCCCTGGGCCTCTTCCTGGCCACAGGGTAGACAGGACCTGGGATTAACTTGTCCAGGCAGTACGATGCTCCCATGACTGCTGGGTCGAGGGTGGTTTCTCAAGCTGGGGTTTGTGCAGACAGGGCTGGGCTGAAGGCTCTGCTGTTTCTGGCCTGTACTGTGGAAACAGGCTGACTGCTCTGAATCAGGGGGGGCATGGGAAACAGGGGCCCCCTGGGAATAAAAGCAGTCCCTTGATGCCACCGAGGGAGAGTGGGAGAACAGCAGGAAACAAGCCCAGGCTATTGCACCTACTACTGCCAGGACAAAGAAACACAGTTAAACAACTGCTCAACAGCACAGCGCTTTTCTGTGAAATAGGGCACAAACAAGGGTTGCATTAAGAACTAAAGTGTTGAAAATGTTTTGCAGGGATATATCCAACTGTCATTAAATCTTTAACCCTTTATCAATATTGCAGACATGTACAGTAAACAGATGGCTCAGTGTTACTCAATGGGTTTAGTACTGTATATGCTTGGGAGTTTAAATGGTTGAGGACTAGACATTTTCAGGATTGCTATCAGCATTAAAAATACTTTTAAATATATATCTTTTTGTCATAGATTCCAAAATGTATATTTTGTATTAACGTTGAAGCCCCTGCTGCCACCTTGCAAAACAAAAATATTTATGTATCAACTGATAGCACCCTTTGGAATAAATAGCTTTGAGAATCTAACCCAAAACTTCTAATTAACCCCACAACTGTCTCCCAATATTCCTAGACATCTGCTGCAAAAGATAGCAAGACACTGACATTACTAATCTCCTGTGAGGATAATCATTTTCAGGCTAGCTATGGCAAAGAATTGTGCCTCTCAAGACGCTCATTACTAACACTCCAGACTGTCTTCTTTATTTAATCTTCCCTGCCGTCAGTGTCCCTTAGTCAGCCTCTTCATAACCTCCCATCTCCCGCTTGCTGACAGTTACTCTTTCTGCTCACTCAAGCTGTGAGGATTACCACTTACTGTATAACTTTCCTGCAACACAAATCAGAGCAGCAAAAACCTGACAACCGAATTTGTTGTGCAAACAAGAAAGTCAACGTGAAGCGGACGCTGGTTTCTCTCCTGGATGGTTTTTTTTATGCCCCGGTTCAAGAACGCTCTGGCTGACAGGCGCTGCCTCTTTGCCGTAAAAATCAGACTGTGTGTGTCCACCAATAGACACAACGAGCCCACTGTTAAAAATAAACAAACTCCTGGTCTAGCTCCAGTCGTCTGGGAGTGGGAAAGGATTTCATTAGTCTCTTTGGACTGTGGTAATGGTTTGGACTGCGGCAGAGCTAAATGCAGCCAGTTTAATGGATAAACAGGGCCCTGTCCTGTGCAAACTTTGTATAACATCTGTCGGATGCGACCACCTACAGCCAGCATTTCAGTGCTTACCCTGTGATAACATAAGCAGCTACTGTAGGATCCGAAGAGAGCAGCACTGGACTGATGGAAATAACACTGCAATAATTTTATAACTTCATTAAGCATGCCAAACACCCAATGTAGAATCAGTAATAACATGGGATAATAAACAAATGAATGAAATTATATTACGCAGCTTCTGAGAACTTTTTAAGCCTGTTTACACCATGAAACAATATGCTTAACACGTTGCAATCAGGTATAAAGTATGGAAACTATTCCTTTAATAAATGGCACGCCACTGTATTGTTATCCTTAGCATGTGTCTAGAATGCAGTAGTTTAAAATGTAAATAACTGTTAATCTACAAATCTATAAAGCACAGCTGCAGGGATGAAAAGAAGACTCGTACTGCACAGCAGTGACACCCTGTCCCAGTTTTAATATATGCTTGATTAGCCCCAGCGTACAGATAACAAGCTCAGGTGCGTCTTATTAAACTCATAATAAAACCAGGAATGGATCAGCTTGCAATGCAACGGGGAGTCTTATTCCCATCCTTGCGGATGGGCGGCACAAAAGTGCCACTAAAGAGATTAGCATGCACAGTTAGAGATGCTGAGGCCAGTGCACACATCATCAGTTGTATTAAAGAGCTGAGGAATGCAGGATTTCTGATGCTAGATTGCAATGCTTTATGCTTGATAAACTTGCATGGCGGAATCCAGCTTGACATTTATTTTTATTTTATTTTTTCAACAGATGATCACAAAGTTTGTTACAGCCGTGGGGGTTGGATATGAATACAGTGGGCGTCCAGCCATCTTTAATGCAATATGGTACTAAGTAACATTTGCACAGCTAATTCAGCTTGAAAAGAACATGTGAATATTTGTTTGAATTTTGAAATCAAATCCAGAAATAAAAAATAAAAAAACTCGTGTTCGTCCCGGCCCTACTAAACTGAGGACTAAAATGAGATTTCTAAATGTGTTACAATTGTAAAGTACCCAAAATCAGACTGCAGGCAACAGAATAAATATTTAGTTTTTGGGCAGCATCAGCTATACATAAGCCAACCTAATTCACTGTTGTAAAACAATTTAAACCTTGCAATACAATGCACAGTCTGCTTAACTGGCATTTTTATAATGTAAAAATTCAAGATCAGATGTTCTATGGAGAATGGACAAAAAATGTCCTCTTTGTTGTTCTCCATAGGCCCTGCACTTCACAGTCATGTTGCTTCAATGAAATTGGATCAATTTTTTAAATTGTGAAAGCAAACCTCCTTCCTAAAAAGAAAATTAAACAATAGATGACAACTACTGATCAGTTTTGAGATCTTTACAAGAACACCTGGTGAGGACAGAGAGGAGTGTGCACTGTACACATAATTAGAATCATTTCAACATCCACACTGTTTTTAATGTACCTTTATTTCTAAAGGATTTTTTGTTATCACAGTACCACCTGGTGGACAAATCATGTAACTGCGTTTTCATTTTATTTATTTTAAAGAGAACTGCGGTATTTCTTAGAAAAGGGAAATCAGTTTGCTATACTGTTTAGTACATCTCTGGGTTCTGCAAAATGTATGCAGGAAATACCAGGAGCAGACGCTTAGATTCCCCTTTTAAACCCTTCTCTAAAGCTGCAGGTTCAATAAATCAGATACTTGCATTAGCATTTACACAAACACAGTTACAGTCCTGAGGACAAATTATTAATAATAGTAAATCCCCCCACCCCCCAAAAAAACATATTTCATACAAAATATACCCAGCAATTCATTGTATACAATCTCGTTTAGAATAATGCTGTGCAAGTAGATCCTCTGAAACTATAAAACGACGAGGTATAGCTTACCTACATTGTCATTCCTATGTCTGTGTTTTAAGTACATTAAATATAAAAACATAACAAAAAGTCCTGCCCTCCTCCCTAAACTAATTCACAGTTTTTGTGTGAGGCAGATTATTATTTTTTTTTTTTAAACATTCAATTTGAGAAGTGTTGTGTGTTTTTAAATACACATTTCATAAAATAAAACAAATACAAAAAAAGTTACAACACAACAGCATATATAAGCATTTAAGAAACGGTGTATGTGTAACTGTACAACAGCGCAGCCTACTGGACACGAACAAAACTGCAGCTCATTGAGCCTCCCCAGCTAAACTCCCTTGATTAATTACTAAACCTCAATGTGCATGTGGCGACACTTTTAAAAGAAGGGCCTCTTCATCAAGGCTTTGTTCGAGGATTAGGATTTGAACATTGAATGGGTATGCAAATTCTCTCGGCAAAGATGTTCAAAAGACTTTCACAGATTAAAAAAAAAAAAAAAAAAAAGTTTTTCAAGGTGCTCACTCGGTTTTTAAATGTTTCACAAAGTTGTCCCTTACAGAACATCTAAAAAAAAAAAAAAACAAACATGTAAATGTCACGTGACAGCGTTAGTCGAGAATGTCTACCTAAGCATGAACTACAGAACTTTGGGCTCAGGTGCTGTTCTAATACCTGCTGCACAGGAAGTGAACTCATGGTTCATACACAGGAGTCACAAAGCAACAGAGAAGCAGTAAGTGCCATAGCTTGGGTAAGGTGGTGGGAGGTGTGACAAGTGGCATTAAGTGTGACATTTTGAAAGCAAGTTTTGTATGATATTTTGAAGCAAATTGTCCACTTATCCAAGCCAAAATGAGCTTGGTTGAAAAGCCGATCAATAAAAAATAAATAAATAAATAAATAAACAAACAAACAAATATAAGAGTTTTAAGTGTACAAGTTGCAAACCACAAATTCTTCAGCTCAATCTATATATATAAAATAATGTTTTCTTCTACAATTATTAACAATTTGAACAGACACCCAACTAAACTGTGAACACCACTATTCAAAGTAAAAAGCTTGCTTTTCAATCTCAATAATAATAATATTCAGCGAGTACAGTAAATGTGCCTTTTCTTTTTTGCGTTCTGATTTCACAGAACAGGCTCCTGGGAGGTACATTTAGAATGTATTGTAACATTCGGTTTTGCTTGCTCCAGTATATCTGGCTAAGATGTTGTCGACTATGTCCAGAATAAGAAAGCTTGCCGGGGCCTGGCGCCCTGCCTTGGGTTTCCAAACTACATTCATTTAGATGTATTACTGAAATGAACAGCGACTTGAGCAAATCAGCCCAGGTAAATGTGCTCTGAACTTTAATAAATGGTTCATCTTACTAATACCACAACCTCCTTAGCCTTCTGTAAGTGTGACCAGAGAAACAGGAGTCGGGCGCTACTCAATTTGCTCATTATAAAGGGGGATTTCACAGGGGGTGGGTGGTTCTACATACCCCAAACCTAATGAATAAAACATCATAACTATAATGTCTGTCTATTGAAAGAGGATACAGCTTCATATTCCATTTGAATTTCTCTCCTAAATCGTTCCCTTACCATTTTCGAGATTCCGAGTTGCTACAGTTGTATCTTTTACACTATAAAATAATGGATGCAAATTCCAAGGAATCCCAGTGCATTAGTTGTTGCTATGCCTGTAGCGTTTCATATTGAATTCAAGTGGAATTGTGGTCAATCTGCAATGATTAAATTATAGCCAGTCACTTAGAAGGAAGGAACGTTTTCTGAAAGCCAGACAACTTAAATGAATACAGCTTAAACCTGGAGTAACAGAGCTGTGGACACTAGAACTACACCTGAAGTTATTCAGTCTTTAAAAGGGTTTATTTTTACCCAGAACTCCTGAAGTTCCCTGACGCTTCCTGTCAGATTCATAGTCTAGGACGGTGTTCAAATGGCATCTCTTCTGAAAAGACTTTTTCCTAATTAATTAGCTTGTGGCTTGTTAGTTATTTATGAGTTGGGATGTATAGGAGATTAAAAAATATTAGTTTTATTTATTTATTTTAATTGATTTAATATTTAATTATGACTCTTGCAATGTGCCTTGGGAAGAAATTGCCCTGAAAGGTGCTATATGAATTCCAAAGTGAATTGCAGAAGCGTATAACTGACACATTGGGAAAACAGGCCTAGGGCTTGGATTAGCCAGTCAAACCTCACACCGAGTGAAAACAGAGATCCCTTTAAGCAAAACTTTCAAAACGCCCACCTTATTTCTGTAATGCTGGTTTTGTTTGATTCAATTCATGAAACGTTTGCCTACTGTTTCTGTCAAACGTCATTTAAATAGTCGTTGAACGTTCCTAACTATTAATGGTGTTGCAATCGTTCTGCGTAGTTCTGGAGTCTGTTGCTACAATATCAAGTTCTCTCTTTGTTTCATTCTAAATTTGCCTGTACCTGGCTTTGAGCTTGTCTGGAGAATCCTATGTGCCAAGACTGAGCAGACTTCCTCGTCCATTCACATCATGCGACAATATGACAATATGTAGAGGGGTAATGACTGCCAATACCAAACAGTAAGGGAAAAAGCAAATAAAATGACATCTGACTTACTATTTGAAATTACATTCCATAAAAGTTAATTTTGTGTGTATGAGGTTATCTTTCTCATATGCTGAATAGACTCTTTGCACATTGACAGTTTCAGAGAACAGTTGGGTCAATAATCACCTGGATTACACTTGAGTTGAATCATTTTCATCAAGACAGACACAGACGACAGGATGAATACAAATCCAGAACTGATAGCAGGTCACAGCTCTCCAATTTGAATCGAGTGCAAAGACCATTGCAACAGTTTAAAACAAGCAAGAAATCTCTTTGTATCAGGAAGATGCAAGTAAGTTATTGTTCTGATTTGTGCCTCGCTGGTTTTGTTCCTCTTTGAAAACGTGCCTTTGCACTAGCGCTTACTTCAAAACAGCCCTCTACCACCATCTGGTGTTTAAAACAGGTACAGAACAAAGCAACCTGTGTAGACACACAGGAACTTTACCTGGAACAGCATTGCCTGTGTGCTTTTCCTCCCCCTGTTTAAGTGATGGGCTGAACTGGACAGTTTTACATGGTTTCTGAGTTTCTCTTAGGAGGATGAAAGGGCTGTGTATGAGAAGTTTGTGGAAGTGAGGTCTAAGTGTTTTGTTCTTTTCTCAAGGGGTGGAGTGTTCTAGCAGCTCCAGTTGTGTTTGCTCGCTCAGAGTTCATTAACCTGGCCGCCTGCCGCCTCACTCCTCGTCGGCGCTCTTGCACATGAGAATGGAGTTGTAGATCTTGAGTGCCGGCCCCAGCTTGATGCCCAGGATCTTCACGATATCTGCCTGGGTCAGCAGGAGGAAAGCCTCCCCATCTATCTGCTGGGGGGAGAAAGGAAGGGCCAGGTTTAGCATCATTCACGATGACTAGGAGGGGCTGCTGCATCCCTTTCTCAGTTTATTATTGTATGTTGGAAAGCCCATGAAACAAGCTTAACCCTTTGTGGTCCATTTACTCAGCTCCTGTCAGGCGCGTCAGGTCCAATTTATTTTCACATGCGCTGCTTATTTTACACACGCTGTTTAAAAGTCATTTTATTCAAAGTAAAACAGTAAAACAGGTTTAAAAGGCACTGCATATCAACAGGTCACTCAATACTACATCTCCAGCCAAGCCCCAGCCCTTGTTCGCTGTATTTTTCACATACCTCTTCATAGTCGTGCATACTGATAAAGCATCTCCTGATCACTCATTTTATCACCAAACTCCTCAATAATACGATGCAAGTCATTATTTTATTACTATAACATCTCAAAAAGCTTGGCTGATGTCTGCGATATTCTTTGAGCGCTGGATGCAGAAGCAGCTGTCTTGTTTGGGCTGGTGAAGGGGCTATGTGTATTGCTCAGATCCGCCTTTTTTTTTTTCTGCTTCTCTCAGCTCCTATCAGTCTCACTCTGCCACTGAAAGGTTTTCTCGGCTTTCTCCGGTAAAAAAACGAGCAATCAACTAGCCACTGACAGAACACAAAGGTGTGGTACAGTGAATGCTGTTTTTAAGTAGCCTGGCTTCCCTGAAACTTACATTAACTTACATATTCAATGAGGAAATGATTAGATTTTAAGGGGATATCAAGACATCTAGTGTAATAGCATCACAATAATAAAATCCTTACTTCATTCCTGAAAACTGTAGCATGTTCTCTACATCCAGGCAATCCCTGAACAAAGCTGGCCACCTAATAAACACAGGAAAATAAATCTTACATTAAGGCTTCTGTTTCCATAGCCCAGGTGATCTCGCTTCAGTTATCTGTGTCAGGCTTGCTGTCTTGCCCACTGTGACTTGCAGTAGGGAGATGCAGCTCTTACCATTTACACGAGTGCAAAACTCTCCACGTGAAAAGAAACTGAAAGAAGTCAGCCTTTTTTGTCAGCTGAAATCCGAGGTAGAGATTTGTAAACAAGCAATACAATTAAACTATGTTCGTATCAATCACGCCCCTGCAGCCACAAGCAATCATGTTGTAATATTCAACTTATCCATTAAAAAAATTACATTTGGAAACAATGTTTAACATTATCAATGACAGTTTGTTGAAGCAGAATCATCCATGTAAAAAAAGATAACCAGGGATGGAAAGAAGACTCATATTGCATAGCAGTTTGATCCATTCCTGGTTTTACTGTGAGTTTAATAAGACACACCTGGGCTTGTTACCTATATACTGCAGCTAATCAAACTTGTATTAAAACCTGGACCGGGTGAAACTGCTATGCAATAGGAGTCTCATTCCCATGCCTATAGATGCCACATTGGTGGTTACCTCCTCAATGGTCCACTTTGCCACTCCCTTGGCGGTGAGCCCCAGCACCTCAGGGAGCAACCTGCAGTGCTGCTCCCAGCACACCTGGATGCGGTGAGCCGGGTTCGAGGAGAAGGGAGGTATGAACACTGACTCGTGGAGCGCCTCCTGCAGACTCAGCGCTGTCTCTGCAGGGACAACAAACAGGAAGGACCGTCACTCCCCCTCCATAAACACCACACACACTAAAAGACATTTGTTTTCTAAAGCTGCCTCTTGTGGATGCAAGAAAGTCTGAATGTGGTATTTCCTACATCTATAAGTAGTTTGTTACTAGTTAAGTAACATTAACACTTTGTTTATTTCCCTTTTAAAAATGGTGCAAATTGCATTTTGGTGTAAAGACCTTGGCACAAAATAAATCTCAATGTGCATGCATTTGGATAAATTGACATCACGAGAAAAAAAAAAAAAATGTAACAAATGTTTTAATAAATATAGCTAAACATACTCTAAACAAAGCAAGAAAAAACAGGACAGGAAAGGACAGAGATGGCTCAAGGTACCTTTTCCATCTCCCAGCTCTTGTTTTACCAGGTGCAGCTTCAAACATTTGGGAATTGGACCAGTCCTTGGAGGAGGAGAGAAAGACCAGCAGTAATGCTACAAACTGGTTCCTTTATCACATGCCTCATACAGAAACTCATTTCAACGATGTATTTATCAATACAATGCGTTCCATTCAGCCTTCTGTCCCACTAATGCGCAGTTTAAACTTATAAACTTATTGTAGACTCAGTTCAGCATGAATGATTATCACAATGACATTGAACTGCTTCTCAAAACAGGACGTCTGCAATAGATATCGGAACGTGGTATTCTTTATTGTGAACCTGCTTTTGTGATGTGTTCTCCTGTGTTTAGACAGTTGCATATCTACTGTGTGCAGCAGCACTGCACCATATTAACAGATACAGCAGTTCTGCCTGCTTACTTTCTGGCCTTGATGCCGTTTTCGCTGGGCTCTCCGGTGCCCTCTGTCCTCTCCTCGGTGCTCGGCGTCTGCTCAGGGAGGCACTGGGCACTGTTGCGGCCCGACCGCTCGCTCTCTGTGCTCCACGACTTCCTGAAGATAAAGAAGTGGGCAGACGGGGAGTGAGAGCGGTGTGCAGGACCTCCAAATTAACATGCATCGTTTGATTTTTTTTGTGAAAAACTAGTAATGAGCAAAAATAAAAAAAAGAGCAGAGTGATACTTTATCCTGATTATAATGCACCTGTTCTAGGAGATTTTCTTTTAAACCTAAGAAGTGAAAAGAATTGACCTGTGCATGCTCCTCCACTAGAGCCCTGCTGTCTGGTACATGCCTCCCTGGGTGCTGACCTGGACTGTGGAGAGTCGTCCGAGGGCTCTGGCACAGTGGGCGTCGGCGCCGGCGCTTCCACTCTTTTTCCTTTCTGTGGCCCTGCCAGTGTGGGCGGCTTCTCTCCAATCAGCCGGTCCGGAAGAAGCCCCTCCTTGTTCAGGTTGATTTCAGAGTATGGGCAGCTTACCGCACTGTGAACCAAACCCCACACAAAACTGTAAATCACAAAGACCTCCACTGAAAAGACACGGATCATGAATGCACACTTTTTGTCCGCTTTATTTCATGACATGTGGATTCTCATGCCCATGTGCAACAGAATAAACAGACGCAGAAGACAACAGCTAAGCATGGACATCCCTGTTTGAGTACAAGAACATGGATGAACATTGTTGCTTCTTGCTGGATTTAACATTATTACCAGTTTGTTTTTCTAGTTCTTTACAAATGTGGACAGAATAGGAGCACATGGGGGCAGGTGGGATTTACGTGTAGTGTGTTCCGTAGCGGGGTCCCTTGATGTGCCCGATTCCGTGACACCCCTGCGTGGGGCAGCCCTGTCCCGGGGGAGTGCTGGAGTCGACCGGTCCTACAACAGTAGGGCACACAAAGACAAACATCAGCTGCTGGATCCAGGACTTCCCTCCAGCTCGATCAACGATCACCTGCTGTCAAGCTGGGCTGCGTCTGAACTGGCTGAACTGTTGCGTCAACTACTTTCACTGAGGATCAACAAACTTGAGACCTTGATAGTTGTGCGATAATCACACTACATATTCTCAACAAGAACAATCTTGCAATATGCTTATGAGTAAGGCAAAGCTCTATCAATAATATCAGATCTGAACTCAGACATCCACAGGTAAAACCCACTGTGACAGAAAAAGGCCATTGTTTTTGCATGTCCGCTTAGCCTCTTACCCTGCGGGTTCTGCAGGGGGTGCCCAGTCTTGGCACACCAGCCGACAGGGTGAATGTCAGGGGAGTCTGCATCCACCCAGTAATCATACTCCTGGCTCCAGCCATCAAAGTGGATCTGTCACACAGAGAGAGGAAGGTTTAATGGACAAGATATTTTGTAACCTAAAAACAAGGAAATGTTACATTATAGAATTATACTAAATTGCACTGCGAAATAATCCTCAAATCCCCAGACCGATCAAGGGGTCTATAGGTGTCAGCAAGGCTTTCACTAGGGAGAACCTTACTTACACTACCAATCTATCTTTGGCTGGTTTTAAATCTTTATTCATGCCATTAATAGTTTTAGCATGCCTTGCATTGCACAACGCCGTTGGTGAATGCTCCAATATTGCATTCAAAATTATGAAATGCAATTTGATCACAGGGGTCTTTTGGTTTTGCTCCAGTTCAGACTGATGCCCCTGGAGGGGGGGGGGGGGGGGGGGGGTCGGCGGGAGGGTGCGCTGCCCCTAGTGGTTACCTTAAGGCGATGTTCCTCTGTGGCAGCGATGGTGGCGACGCGAATCAGCATGGGGTTCCTCTTATCCACGGCCTCCAGTTTCATGTTCTCCTGGAAGCCATGGGGGGGTCTCTGAGAGGGGAGAGGGTGGGGCACATTGAGGACACTGAGGCGCCACGCCCTCCAACCCAACCATCTTCCACAGATCAACAATTTCTACCAGAAACCAGGTGTCCTATTTAGCTAAAACTTTTTGTAAGATTAAAGGGACACAAGATTACAGTACTTCCCCCAAGAGCAGGGCCAAAAACTTTTTTAAATACATTAAAAAATATATCATAATTTGTGGCTTGATTTTCAGCCCCTACCTGTTTGAAGGCTCTTGCCGGGGCTGCCTGGGTTCCCGTCTCCTCTAAGTATTTCTCCCAGGAGAAGCTTTTCGGGTGCTTGTACTCTGAAAGAGAGCAAAACAGTGCCTCCGTTTTCAACCAGCCCTTCTGATACGTGGTGCCTAGAGACAGCTGCCCATTTTATCAGCTCATGGAGCAGAAGCAGCAGCATTGCAGACTCACCTGCTGGCGCTGTAAGGGTTAACCCCATTTCCTGACAGAAGCCCACTGGGTGAATGTAGGGACTGCTGGCTTCACACCTGGAGCACAAAACAAGAAATAAATAAAACCGATCATCTCAGTTAATGAAGTCAAGCAGAGCGGTCATAGTCCCTCCGAGAACCGTGAAACTCACTGCATCAAAAAATGAATTCATAATTAGATAAACGGTTCCATATCAACCTGAATTGGGTAGCCAATGGGACAGATATATCAAAGTCTTTGCACCAAAATGCAACTCCCTTCATTTTATTGTCAAGAAAATAAAACTGACAGTATTACTATTTCACACGTAGGCATATATTACTGCGTATGTAAAGACCTTCATAAACCTGTCCCTGTGGGTCTAGTAAGTTAGTTTTTTCTTTGCAAATTCTGAAGCAGGTCAGTAAGGTGCCCCATCCCTGTTGCTCTCACTGAGCCCCCCTAGCAGTCAGTTACCAGTAGTCGTAGCTCTCGTCCCAGTTGTCGAAGTGGATGAGCAGACGGTTGTCCACCAGAGCGGCGATGCTGGCCACACAGATCAGAAACGGGTTCTTCTTATCAACCGCCTCCAGCTTCATCCCCGGCCGGAACCCTGAGGGTGTCACGGACTGAGCAGTAAAGAGAGCATCACACAATTACTGACAGGGGAAAAAGGGAGAGTCACGCAAGTACTGACTGTGGAGGGGGGGAGAGGGAGACTCACACAACTAGAAGTGAAAAGATTCACTGTAGATTTATAAAAATTGTTTCTTCATTACACTGGCAGGATCAAAGTTTACAAAGATGTAGCAACTAAAGGAATCCCTGGTAGCTATCATTACACATAAAAACGAAATCAATGTGCCTCTTCAGAAATACCGTGCTAAATCCAAGTCATGTGCCAGGGCTGGCGTTTCTCACCCAGATACACGGAGCTCCTCTGAAGTGCCCCTATGGCCAGGTCTGCCCTCCCAGCTGTACTCACTGTGTTGAGGCTCTTGAAGAGGTGCTTAGGGGCGGTCTGCCCCCGGCAGTTCTTCACATAGGTGTTCCAGTTAAACTCGCCATCCTTGCAACCTGCAGACAATTTCTGTATTTCAGTAACACGTCCGTTGAGATTTTTACCATCACCTGCTATTAAAACACTGTTTCACCATCACAAATAAACAGACTGGGGATTCCCAGTGTCTCACACAGAAAAGGCACTACCATGGCACAGTGCAGTTATAGGATCAGGAGCGTGCTCCACGTTCAAATCCGGGTCACGCAGAGATCTTGGCTGGGGCTCCCAGTGGCCTGTATTGGCCTCTGTGCTCCAACGACCCCTAACGTTTTTTCCTAGAGAATGCCCTTTGATTAAATCTAAAGCGTCGTAATTTGACGTGTTCAAGTAAGTGGAGTTCCACAAGATGATTCTGTCTGTTGGTTATTAGCATGCTTCATGCATAAAGGTTATGTTCTGGCTACAGGTCAGTACAGTAATGAGCCGCTGGAGAGAGGGAATCCCTACCCTTTGGAAGAAGCAGCTTGTTCCCGGTTTTCTCACACCAGCCTGCTGGCTTCACATCCCAGGAGTCTGCATTCACCCAGAAGTCATAGCATTCCGGGTATCCGTCAAAATGCAGCCGGATCCGGTAGCCTTGCACCTGGGAAAAACAGAAATGAAAGCATTTATCGGTAAGCTGTTGCAAGCAAGTCACTTTGTATGGATATTTCACATTTCAGGGTCACTGTTAAGAGGCTGACCTCAGCCACAGTCAGCACGCAGAACATGGAAGGGTGCAGGGGGTCGAGCCCTTCCATCTTCATACCCACTTTAAACCCATTGCGGCTCTGAGGGAACGACTGGTGCTGGAGAGAGAGAGAGAGCAAACAGACAAAACCTCTGTATTAAAAACAACACTTCGTACTTGTTTAACCCTTTGCGGTCCTATGTCGGACCAGATCCGACATTATAATTTTCCCTTTCCTGTCCGACATCATCAAAAAGACGTTGAGCACAGGTCTCTAGCCATTTTTTCTCTGGAAAAAGCAGAGAAAACCTTTCAATGGCTGAGTGAGACCGATAGCAGCCAGAAAAAAAAGGGGGTGGATCTGAGGAATACACAGAAGCCCTGCACTAGACATAAAAAAACAAGACAGCTGCTTCCGCATCCAGCGCTCAAACAATATCACAGACATTTGCAGAGCTTACTGAGATGTTATAGTAATAAAATAATGACTTGGATCATATTATTGAGGAGTTTGGTGATAAAATGAGTGATCAGGAGATGCTTTATCAGTATGCACTACTATGAAGAGGTATGTGATAAATACAGCGAACAAGGGGTAGGGCTTGGCTGGAGATGCAGTACTGAGTGTCTGTTGATATGCAGTGCCTTATAAACCTGTTTTACTGCCCAAAAAATACTTTTAAAACAGCAAGTGTAAAATAAACAGCGCGTGTGAAAATAAATTGGACCCGACGCACCTGATAGGCGCTGAATAAATTGACCGCTAAGGGTTAATATGCCAGCATGCCGGTTTCCCCATCACTCTACCAGAATTTCTAGTTTCTGCGTTGCTTCATTGTCTAAACAGACTTAGTGTCCCCTTTCTGGTTCACAAGCCACGCAATGGGGTCTAGCTCCCTAACAGCACCAGACCCCATTATGTAGCACAGCTTCTTCCTAAGAATACCCTGAGAGCTACTGTCAGTATTCCAGTGACGTGTCACTGACCTCCTTGAAGAGTTTCAGAGGCACAGCGATCATCTTCTCCTCCTCCAGGTAAGCCGGCCAGCTCCATACCTTCTTCTTCCCAGAGGCTGTGGCCACTGCCAAGGGGCAAACAGAACAACGTCAGGGATACCCCGATATTAACGAAGAGACGGAACATGCTTCAGTGTGCAATGCTGCATCTATGGGTTTCAATGCACAGCACAGCGCTAAACAAACTTCACATGCTCTATACTTTACTATCAGCCTTGAAAATGTAGAGGTGGTTAAAATATCCACTTAACATGAAACTTTAGGCGTCTTGACTACACAGAAGATTCAAATAACTGATTATAATCCCCTTCACCTAGCTTTGTCTGCTTGGCTGCTCTGCGTCCTTTTCCAACTTTGGACTTTTCCTGTAAAACCAAAACCACATTACAAAGTGAGTAGAAATCTACCAAGACAAAGACAGACGTTACACTTGTGGGTACAGAACAGTAACTAAAATGTAAAACATGTAGTCTCCTCGATACAGTTATCGAAAGAGTGAAAGCAGCTCCTGACCTCCTCCTCCTCCTCCTCTGGATTCTCCACCTCCTCATCGTCCGACTCTGTGAGCAGCTTCCTCTTCCTGCGGATGCGTTTCAGGGGCCGCGCGCTCTCGTTGCTGGGATTGCTGGCCGTCTCTCCGTTCTTCTGCTCCACCGGGCTGGCTCTGCTGCTGCTGCTGCTGCTGCTGGGTTAGGGAACAAGGCCTGACAGGTTCAACGTTCTGGCACTCACTACATACCTAGGGCCCTTTTTTCTTTTTTTCTTAAGGTCGTACAATGCACTGCTTAATAAAATTCACTGTTATGTGAGCAATGTGATTATTTTAAGCACGGTTGTTAAAATCTGTTAATTGTGCAGCAGTTTGAAGTTGTCCAGTTACCCCATGCAGTAACTTTGTATTAAGTTTTAAAAGTTCCTGAACATCTGAAACCCATTCCTCTCAGGTCAGAAATAAAATAGGTTTGATGGTCTCAGCCATTCAGCGGCTTTGCTTAAGAGAAGCCAAGGACATTCATGGTGCCTACTGGCACATACAAGAAGAAGATGAAGAAGATGAAGATGAAGAAGAACCTGTTGTTGCGTGACTGAAAGCAGGCCTTGCTGCAGAACTTGCCCTCGAAGTTCTCGAAGGTGCCAGAGGCCCCGCAGGTACCACAGGACACCACCTCCACACTGGGGGCCTCCTCCGGGGTCACGATGCTGGGGGCCAGGTGGACGGGCTCTGAGGGGCCAGGAGACATGTGTTATTTCACTGGGCTCTGAACTGTTTCTATTTGATTAGTGATTATCTGCGATTTTGACTGGGACTCTATTGTAAAAGAGATTTAAATGCCTTGTGTAAGAAAGTTAAAAATAAAATTACAGCAAATCTGAGCAAAATCAATGCTGGGACGAGACATTTCTAACATATCCCTCGCCAAGGATCAACATAGAACATTGCTAAGGTTATAGAACACCCATGCCTACTGGAATCATAACTGGATAACGCAAGAACAAATGAAAAGTATTTCGTTATCACAGTGGTGATAGGTGTCAGCTCCTTCCTTACACCTTTTCCAGGTATAGCTAGACATTCATTGCATTTACTGTACACAGAGAAGCTTGACACTAAAACTCAGTCAAAAAATAATTACCAGATCAATGGAAATGAAATGAAGAAACTGCTTGAGGGGTGTTGAATGAACAGCAATATACTAGAAAAGCAGCTTACCTGCAGACTCCACGACGGCTGTGCCGCCTGCCACGCCCTCCTCAGGAGAGGTGGGCTTGTCTGCAGGAGAGGGGTCTGAAGACTCTGTTGCCATGGCAGCTGCCTGCACAGCTTCCATCTCCCCATCTGTAATGATCTCCAGAGCTCCAAATTCATTCATACGAAACTGGGAGCAAGAAACAATCGCTGTTAAAGATATCCTTCAGACATGTAAACGATCCGAGTCCATTGTCAGTGCCCCCGCTATCACAGCCTGCAAAGTGACGGCCAGTGCATTCCATGAGGAAAGCAGTACTTCCTAGAATAACCTGCTGTGGTTTCTTCTTTTCAGCCAAATCATCACTTAGCATTGGTGTCACACAATGCCCTTCAGAGACAGTGTGCATTTTCAATAAGCCCTGCGAGTGATTCAGACTCCCCCCTACCCTCACAGAGCACAGGCTGGGATAAAAATGCATGCCTGCTTTCTTAAAAAAATTAAATAAATAATAGTTCTGTCCAGGAGACGTGTGGGAGATTTCCCTGCCTCTGCTTTTTTTTTTTTCTTTCAATATTCATCCGCAGCAGGAGGAATAGATTTCGCACTTACAACGTCTTTCTGCTGGAAATGTTCATTTATACAGATGATATTCATGCCCAAATCCATTCATGCTGCATCTTGTGCAGCGCTCTGCCTCGCTGGTTCTAACCCTAACCCTACTGCCTGTGATCGTGCAGACGCTGGAAACCAGCAAATACACGACGACGCTGCTTTTTAACAGGAAGCCAATAAGACTCAACACAACACACCTTTTCAAAACGTCAGTATTGTCACTGCTAGGTTCAAACCTCTCTCTTTGAGTTGAAAGGGCCGGCTGAAAAAACGGACCAGCATTGAATCTTTTAAAAAAATTGTCAAGTTCGAAAAATGAAGAGAAGCAAACAGAAATCGATGGCGGAATATTGGTCACACTGTTTGAAACGTGTGTCTACACCCGAACTGCAGGTTTGCATTTCAACAGTTATATTGACTGGGGGTTGACCTCTGTGTAGGGGATACAGGGCGTGAGAAGCTGCAGGATCCCTTTTGCTCTGTTAACATCCTCCCGCCGTGTACTCTCCCAAAAAATAATTTTAAACCTTGATTGTTTGGATTCATACACAAGCCTTACACAACCTTCTCAAAGCCAAAGAAATTCGTTCTCAGAAGCCGCCACAGAAGAACAGCTACATTTTGTTCATAGAGCAGGTTATACTGTCTTGTACTGCAAGTCAGGACAGTTTAAAATATGCACATTACATGCCCAGTTATTCCTGAGGTAAAAATACACTTCCTACAGGAGCACAGCTAGTTGTCAAGGAGGTTATGTGTAATTACTTGTCCAGAGTGTTTTTTAAACTTTTTTTTTTTTTTTTTTTTTTTTTAGGGGGGATTATAAGTGTATTCTGTTATTGCCTTTTAGTTATTGAGAACAATAAAAAAAAAATGTCAATAAGTGCATTTGTATGGTGGCCTATGTTGGCACACGAATGATGACGGCTATCGGCTTGCCTGCTGTTTTGTAGTGTATGTATTTTATCCTCCCCATTGGAAACTTGACAAATCACACCCTGCTTCGGTCAGTCAGTCAGTTTAAAATTAGGATGATTTATTTATTTATTTTTAATCCACTCAAATGTGTTGTTTGCTGCCGTACCACACTGACATCTACAGACCAACTTTTTTTTTTCTACATGAAGAAGTCTTTGGTTGAAATCATTGAAATTTAAACCACATGACACCAGGCATATGATCATTCAAAAGGTTGGGAATGAGAAGAGGCTGTTCTATAGAAGCTCATCCCCCGTTGGCACACCAATTGGGAATATAACTCGGCTGTTGTTGTCTGTTTTATATATTTGTTGTATTGCAATGATCCCAGTGTTTTGCATGTTACTGCTTGCTTTGACACACGTGTGTCTCAGGCCTGGACAGCACCAAACTCACTTCCCTTGTCAGATTTTACCCCAGACCTCTCCTAAAGTGATGGCTATCAGGAAAGGCAAGCCTGTGCCACTCCACGTCTGCATTTTGGAATTGTAGAATTTCAGTCTACACATACTGCTTCAGTTGGCAGTTGTGAAATGAGCCCAGCAATCCTGTTTTCTTTGTTGTTCTTAGTTTGGTGAATACAGATATCTACAGACTGGCCTAGTGGAGCTGCTGACCCACTAGAGTGCTGTGTTTCCCCTGATAAAAGATTAGCACTGAAAATGTGCTCAGTAATTCTGCAGTTTTCCCATGCTTATCCCAGTTATTCTATGAAGAGTTCACCTTTGTTTGCCTGGATGTTTCTACCCTTTGCGTTCACTTAAATGTATTCTGTGCTGCTTTGTTTTTACTATGGGAAACTGTTATGGGTCCTCACAGTGCTGTTATGTCAGCACTACCACTGACCACCTAAAACAGTCTAACACAGTTAGCGCTTCAAAAACCCTGTTCACTTCTATCGACAGCAAACTGGTTTAAACAGGGATTCTGTCAGCCCCAGTTAGGCTTGCAGGCTGGTAGAACCCAGTCTCCCCAACTCACTCTTAACCTCCAAAGAGGTATCATCAGCAACAGCAAGCAAACAAGAACTGCTGAGAAAACGACTACCCCCAAGTTTTCCAACCAATACAAAAAAATAATAAACTGTAAATCAATACTAACAACATCAGGAGACTCAGTGATCATCCCAAGACTACCTGTAATTAGAGGAAAGCTTTCCACTGTCCTTGCTGGTAATACTGATCCTACTTGCAGCATGCAGAGCTGATAAGAGCCCCGTTCTCACCCGTATGTCGCTGCCAGGAAGGGTGGCAATGCCATTCTGCCAGTCCAAGGCGCTCATCATGTCGAAGTCCGTCTCCGAGCTTGAGGTATCGGCTGGGGGCTTTTCTGCCATCTTTCAGGGAACGTCTTCAAACACCAATGGAAACAGGGCCATGTTATTGAAGGAAAAGACACAGCGCATAGCCTCCCCGGCGCACAGCGGTCTGAGCCATTCCAGGCTTTCCTATTAGCATTAGGCCATCCAAAAAATAAAACTGTGTTTCAAGTGACACTGAAACGAACAGGGCAGGTAGCAAGCCTGTCATTCTCTAACTGTTTTGCTTGTGTGCCATCTTTAGTCACATCTCGGCTTTATCAGCTTAATAGTGAGACCCAGAATGGCTGCAGCTGCCACGCAATACCAGCTTATTTCATTGTTAGAGGGCTGGAGCAGGGGATGGAGGGGGGTGATGCTGGGACGCCAGAATCACTGTTGAGCCCTCTTGAGGTGTCATGGACTAGTCAACAAAACACCAAGGATGGAAGGTGCCCACTTGAAGACCCCAGAGATGTACCCTACTTAGCTCAGTCCAGACGGTTGTCATGCTGATGCGCTGGGGAGACCACACTGGGTTGATCCCCGGAGCCAGCATTGCAGCCGTTGTGTGTACTGATGTGCTGGGGAGGCAAAATGAGCTGATCCCTGGAGCCAGCATTACACTTCAGCAATCAACACCAGACAGACGGATATCTACATCATCAGATGGAAAGCAACGCAAATGGATGGAGATGCATCACATTAGTTTACTATAAAGCTACGTCTTAGTTGGTGCTTATCTTGGCCAGAGCCGAGTTCAAAAATCAGCATGAAGTTTAACATCTACTCTCATGTAATGGAAATCATGCGTGTACATATGATCTGCTTAGGGGACTGCTATTCTATTCTATTGAGTTTAGAATCTATTCATTTAAATTAAGTTATTTTTTCTGTGCTATAAAAAATAACTAGGTACAATAACAAATTAATGTATGTCTACATCAAAATGTTTTTATAGTGTATTGTGGAACTTGTGTGGAACAGTGTGTAATGGGTAACCACAAGACTTGGTTTTACTCAATCATATCCAGGCACAGTAGTAAAAGTATTTTGCTTTTTAAAAAATCTGCAGCTGGGTACCTGTGAAAGACTTCGGGGAAGCAGAAATGACATTGCGAGACAAATCCGCCCCGTTAGTAAATGAAGTTCCCACTAGGGGGCGACTAGCATTATTTTCAAATTAAGCTGCAATAATAATCAGAAAACAATTACATATATTTACATTTCTAAACAGTCAAATTACGGAATAATGCAATTAGAATCACGGCAGTGTTTCAAATTAAAACCGCCAACTTTCACCGGCGCAAAACGACGATACAAACTTAAATAAAACGGACAAGTTCTGTTTTCACCTGTTTTAACAATATTTGACTAATTGCATTGTTAAGTTTGGGTCGGTGGAGTGCAAAAGGGCAAATAATCAAAAATGGTTTGATTCCTTACGCGTTTTTTTGAAAATAAGGTGAAATTAAAGTTTTATTTTTTAAATAACAACACAAACACATCGCTCTCGGCCTGACGCTTTTAAAAGAGGGCTTTCTTTATTTACAGTATGTAGGATACACCATGGACACATAAATAAAACACACAGGCTGAAAGTTGCTTTGTATATTCATGTTTTTTCTTTTCAATACATTCCTGTAATAATAAAGCGTAATGTGTAAGCGCCCATGATTAGACTCTGATACAAAATGGCGGAGGAACGGGGAAAAGGCCCCCCAAACACGCTTAAACTATATAAATAATCTTTATTATTCAAATAAAACAAATACACAAGAGACGAGTACAATTACTATTATAGATAACTGACACTATCCCAGATTTACAGCAATTTTTGTGAAGTTTATCCTTTACTTTTTCCTTGTCACGTAATTACAATTCGGTAGACCTGATCACATTTTGCCTGAAGAAAGTTTATCAATATTTCATTTTAAATCAGAAAAATATTTTTGCAAACGTGCCGAAGAACCCCCTCAGAGACAGAATAAGCACGCTTGTGTTGTGTATTGGGTTTTTTTTGCAATTTACACTAAAAGGCTTTTCCTTTTCATTTCTTCAGGGAAAACTTACCATCATTACAAATATTCCCATCTTTAAAAGGCGACGTCATAAACCAAACTCCATGCAAACTGTAAAACAAGGCATGTCCTTTTGCAAGCGGCGGTTGTTAGTATCCAATGTTTTAAAACGAAGAAATTATTTGGATTTTATGGAACTCACCTCGTTTCTCTGTAACTCTTATTTGGTGCTGGAGAGTGCGGTCAGCGCGCATGCGTCGAGCGTATACGCTCTCCTGCCAACTTTCAGGACAAACTTTAGCAGAAGTATTCGTGCAAGGTATAAACAGAGGGTATTAGTCCATATTGCAAATGCGATCTAGAAATCAATCAGAAACGCGCTCTGAACCGTATTTCTGCAAGTATAATGTGCGAGCATAGCTGAAATCATGTATGTCTAAGCCCAGATAAAAACGTGTGTTACAGCCAATAATCATAATAATAATAATAATAATAATAATAATAATAATAATAATAATAACTGGGAATTATGCTTTCTTGTTTGTACATTTGAATTAGGGTTTGGTAAGCCGGGCAAAAGTTGTCTGACAACCAGACAGCGTAGATTGTACTGTACTGTCAGTAAACTAAGGAACCCCCGCTTACGAAAGCGAATCAATCGATAAACACCTGCATACGATCCGAACTACAATGGATTCAACAACATCGGTCTGATGGGTAAAAATAAATAAAATATTCGGATCGATTTAGACCCAGGCAACGAGCAACGCATGCCGTTTCAAAGCCGGATATTTGTACGAAACAAATGATGACATGCATCTGCGTGCAATGCTCTTGCGTCATTTTTTTGTTTAGAGTTTAGTGTATTTTATTTAATTTGGATAAAGATTTTGTGAATTATATCTACAAAGAGTTAACTCCGGTCTACAGTAATTATTAACTCCTGTTTTTTTTTTTTTTTTTTTTTTTTTTTTGTTTTTGTTTGTTTGTTTGTTTTTAAGAGTCGATTCAACCTTAATGTTTCAAAACGCAACAAAAAAACTGCTGCATTTCCAAGTATCTCCCTGAAAAATTTGAACAGAAGAAATCAGAACCCAAGGAGGCATTGTATTAGTTTAATTCTTAGTTGGTTACATTATTATATTATTATCAACTGCTTGGGATGCGTGCCATTGAGTTTTGCATATAGATACTAGTTTGTCCAAGTGTGCTGAAACCTGCTTTGGCCATTTAGCACACCCTTTTGAGTGTATCTGCCTGTATGTCTTGCTTACATTTTTACATCTATCTGGAGAATCGCCTGTCCAATACTGAGTAAACTTGTAAAGGATGCTCTTCATTACAGCTCACTCATGTGTCAGAAAACTGGGTTTGAGTCTGTTTAAGAATGTTACAATATTACCTACTGGTTTGGTGACCATGGAGGTTAGCAAAAGTACCACGGCTCCATTGAAACACTTCCAGGCACTTCCCAGTGCAAAATCAAATGATGGTGAGAGTGGGACTTTTAGCCCACTGGGTTTGTAATAATCCAAAGCTTTAACTCATGAGGAAACAACAACAGCTCATGAGGATCAATATTACTGAATGTATTTTTTTTTTAAAGATCATTGGTACTTTACTACATTGATCTTATTCAAGAGATATTTTACAGAGCTTTGGTAGAATTGGAATAGCACATGTTGGCTTTAATACTGAATAGAGGAGCTGCTTTAATATTGACGATTACTTTACATTGCCTTCATGAGGAGCAAATTGAATTGGAGTGTTCCAGTGCACCATCAATTAAAACTCAAGTCCTCTGGGACCCAGTTAGATTGTAAGAAAACAAAAATCTGTAATTGTAACCAATTGGTATGAACTTGAGTGAAGGAATGGTATTTTATATTCTTCAAGTCCCCAACAGGACCCAAATGCATAGAGAATATTAAAACATTCCCTTGTTGGGTTTTTCAAGCATTAATGAGTGTTAGCACAGGCAGTTTGCAAGCACATATATTTTTAATTCAGCAGTGAAACCCTTCAACATCACCTTAAAGGTACAGAGCAAATATTGGGACAGAAAGACGAATTTACTTTTATAAGGAGTTAACCAAAAAAATTATAATCGCAAAGCATTAAAACACAAAAGAAATGCTGACACACAACAGCTTTGTTGTAGAACATAATATAAAGCAAATCATCTAGATATTGCATTGATTACAATAATGTTAATTAATAAACTAACATAATATAGTTTACTATGTATAACACATTGTAATACAAACTTATGAAAGCTGTATACACATGTAATTCTGTATGCAATACTATATATAATATTTCAGTACAGTCAGCAACTCGCATGCATGGAAACTTTCTAATCTTCTGAAAAAACATAGGTAAAAGAAGGTGGCGCTATCAGCATGCAAAGAAAACAAATTATATATATATATATAATAAAGAAAAACTATATATTTTTAATGGGGCAAAGATGCAGGTTAAATCACTCTCCTACAGAGCTCTCTTTTTAAAGAAACTGCAGACTGCTTATACAGCAACAATCTTGTGTGTTACTATGCAAGTTTGCTCTACATTTCTCTTTATATTTATTTCATAATTGAAAACACAAATCTACAAGGATGAAATTACAACTTAAGACTACATCATTTCACTACATGGTAGACATTAAAAAAAAACAAAAAAACAAAACAAAAAGCATTAAAAAAAAAGATACATCCAAACTACCTTCATAAGGTATTGTCTTTAATGGAGTGATACACATCACTCCATTAATTATCAAACAGCTGACACTACATACATGAGACATAGTACAAAAAAAAAAAAAAAAAAAAACACACGTGTGAATTTGTGTGCGGATCTGTGTGTAATACACATAATCATTTGTGCCACTTCTAACAAAACATTAATTGAAATGTTTTCACAGCGATAAAGGCAAGGTAAAAAAACCAAACAATAATAATTAAGATGGGGAGAGAGACCTTGACCTGGAACGTGATGCAGATCTAGCAGCTGACCTAGAACGAGACCTGGATTTAGATCTGGCTTTAGAAGCAGACCTGGATCTAGATCGGGATGTGGATTTGCCCTTGGGCTTGGACCTTGACTTTGAGCTGGAGCGAGACCTGTGGTTGTCACCAGCTCCCACCTCACCATTCTTGGACTCGCTCTGTGACTTCCTGGAGCACTCCTTGTCTTCAGACTCCGACCTGGACCTGGATCTGGAATAGTCTTTGTCTCCTCCCTTCTTGTCCTGCTTGCTGCTGCTGCTCTTGCTGTCCCCCCTGCTCTGTTTTTTGCTCCTGCTGCAGCTCTCATCCCGGCTCCTCTTCCTGCTGCTCCTCTCCTCTTTGCTCTGACTCCTGCTGGCCCTCTGGCCTCCGTTCCGGTCTTTGCTCCTGCTTCTCCCCTTCTCGTATGTACTCTCTCTGTTGTTGTTGCTGCCTCCTCTGCTCCTGCTGTGGCTCCGGCTTTTCTCTTTCTTTTTGCTCGGGCTGCGGCTCTTGCTCCTGCTCGCCGAATGAGAAGCGGACCTTTAGAGGAAAAAAAATACAAAACATAAAAATACGCAAGACATACTAACAGTAATAAATTAATTTGTAAATTCAAACTGACCAAAGCCAATATGCATTAACAGCATCATTAGAAATATGGCCCTACTGGTTTGGTGACATACTAAAAACACCCAAGAAATGTGGTTCTAACTGTTTGTATTTCATTATATAACTAATCAAGGACCAGCAAATTAAAATGGAACAATGTGTGTCGACAAATCATGATATTTCCTTTACATGATATACTGTACTGTAATAGAAGTACAGGTACGTATCATCTGTAACGTGATACAAGACCAAAAGCACAACACAGCTCATTGTATGAAAACCTAAGATTAGGCATTTTTTTATTAGTTACGAGAAACGAGACACATCAGTTCCTACCAGAGGACTATTCATGTCAACAGCGATTGGCTAAATTCATCCATTGGCTGTAAAATGCAATGCATCTGGCATGACACCTAGATTATAATTCAAAGTTTTTCCTGACAAAAAAAAAAAAAAAAAACACCCCACACAAATCCTTATAGTTACCTGGAATGAGATTGGTTCTTGGACCTGCTCTTCGAGCGACTACTCTGGCTGCTGGTGCTGTGGCTCTTACGTGAACGCCTGCTTCTGGAGTAAGACCTTAAGAGACAGAAGCACAGCGACCGTTCAAAAATTATCTTCAAGTCAAAAGCCTCACTTATTAGTGACTTAGGTAACTTGTAGCATACACAATGTGCAAGAGGTGAAGATTGCATCTCTCTACTGCTAGTCAGTTTCAAACATGACGGGCAAGACTGCAGATCTATCACTATGGTAGTGGATTGATAACCGCTGCTCGGTTGGCAGTTGCTTCCGTATCCATAAATCTTGTGTGATGACTCTATGGGCCATTCAAGTGAATGTACTTTACAGCACATTTCCATCACTAGATACATTCATTAGAAACAAGAATTGAGCAATGGTCATACATCTTTCCAGAACAAATTGGTTGACAGCATTATGGCCGAGGCTGCTGTTTATTTTGTTGTCCATCCTCAGGAGTGTTACAGAATCTATACAAGTCTGAAGGGTCCTGTATTAGTTGTGCCGAGTGATGCGGCTGTGTTACCTGGAGCGGCTGCGACTCCTGGAGTAGGAGCGACGGCGGCGTGAGCCAGGCCTGTCTTCAACCAGGCGGATCTTCCTGCCGTTCACCTCTGTGCCGTCCAGCTTCTCCAGAGCGCGCTTCATGTCAGAGTAAGACTTGAACTCAATGACGCCTTCGTTCTTTCTTCCTTTGTGCGCATCGGCATACGTGACCTCCCCTGCTTGACGCATATAATCCTAAAACAAATGAAGAGTGAGATTGAAGTAATACGTCAGTCAAAATGTTTGTCCGCCTGACTTTCCTATGAATTTGAAAATAACCACAAAGACATACCTTTAGATCCTGCCAACTGCAACGGCTGGACAGATTCTCTACAACCAGCCTGTATTCTGTACGAGTCGGAGGCCCATACTTGTCTCTCCCACTTCGTCTATAACCATATCCACCTTCAAGGTGACAAGCACAAACAGGTCTAGTTTAGACAGGGAAAGCAAGGCATCAGCTGCTTAAGTAAACCCCCGTTTAAAAAAACTACTCTGTCCCAAATTCAGATAAAATCATGAATTACTAGACTGCCGTCATCTTCTGCAACTAACCATCTACCTGTTTAAAAGCTACTTTTATAGAATGATCATGAATTTACACTTAAAAAAACACATTGCACATGCACAGTAATTATTATAATAATATATGTAGATCATTATACATAAATGTATTAATATACAAAATAAATCTCAAAAAAGGCAACCAAACCACTAAACCATTTACCAACATGTCTTTCTACTATACTTACGGTGAATTATGTTTTTTCTTAATTAGTATCTGATATGAAAAAAAGATTTCCAAGCACCTATTTCAGTTTAATCACATCTGGCTCTAACCCCTTGGCATCCTCACCACCCAGGCCTAATGGGAATAGGTAGCGGTCGTCACATGGCTTCCTTTTTTGGTCAGCCAAGGGCCACAAAGGTCAAAGAGCCCCTCATGGAAAGGTAACCCAAGGCCAGCAAATGGAACAGGCAGTCAGTCATCTTAGCCTCAAAGGACTCTTTTAATTAAAACATTGAGGTCTTTGTTAAATCTATTGTTAAACAGTCACAGTACAAAAAAAACAGCAGTATTTCAATACTTAAACACAAATTTGTTGTTGTTGTTGCGAATCAATTTTGATATTTTTTTGTGCAGATATCCAAATCATCATTCATTTTTTTCGTTTTAAAACACATTTCTGCAAATTATTACTAGTCTTTTATATTAAAAAAAATTCCAATCTAGACATTTTAAAAATGTTCAATTGCTTTTTACCGAAATAGAAAACTGTGAGAAAATAAAACAGCCTGGGAATAGGTAATGCACTTACTGCGTCCGGAGCTGTAGCTTCCATCGCGACGGGGACCTCTTGCATGTTCCACAATGACCCTCTCCCCACAGAGGACTTTGCCATTCAGTTCATAGACAGCATCGTCCGCATCCCGCGGGTCATCAAACTCAACAAACCCATACCTTCAGAGAAAGAGACAAAAAAAACTGAGCCAGGCTATGGGCCGGCTTCACTAAGCACAGCTCAGGTGCAAAAGGAAAACAGTAAGACATTAAAATGTTACAACGTTTAACAAATAACCCAGCATGCCAACTTTGTCCGACATTTACGTTTAATTGAATCCGTAACTTTAAGATATTTTATAAATGTTGAAGAAACTGGAAGAAAAGAACAAATGCATAGACTGCACTGATTTGTCCTTAGAAGATCCACTCCGCTTGCATTCCATTTCTCGTAACCCGTTTGTTTGCATACCCCATGGGTAGCGTTATGGACACACTTGAAACTACTTCAGCCTGTGAGTCAAGCAGGTATGCTGTTCTTCTGTTACTATTTGAAGCAGCAAAGCTCAGGAGTTGTCTTCAGTTCTGGCTGCCTGTCAGTTACTGTACATGCAACTGATCTAGCCTACCTGTCTGACAGGCAACTGGAACTGAAGAACAGTTCCTGAATTCACAGTCAAGGCACCTTAACACAGGCATATTTAAGGATTGGCAAAATGAACCATGCAGTATGACTGCAAACATCATAAAAATGTAGGGAACAAGAAAAACTGAGACAATGTCACTTGAAGCTTCTTAAGCTCTAATGTAGCTCAGCAAGATCACAAGCTTGTTTTTCCTTTTACAAAAACCAAAAATGGTTAAAGCTCTGTGATGCAAACTACATGCAGTAACTCACACTGCATGTATTTTCATGCAGTTATTGGGTTCCAGAATGCAACTGCATATCTTAATTCTACAGTGTTGTATTTGAAATATCTGCACATCCCATACTGTAAGAAAAAAAAAGCATTAACAAGAAAAAAGGGGGCGAGTGTAAGCATAAGAGGTAAAGCAAAAACATTTTTGTGAATTGTTTATTAATTTCAAAAGGCAATACAATACATATATATACACACACACACACATACATATATATATATATATATATATATATATATATATATATATATATATATATATATATATATATAGTTCAAAGAGACAGCTGATTAAATAGTGTTACATACAGTTCAATTTGGCCAACCCTTTACTTTAACACGTTACAATTGATAGCACTATATAGTTAATATAAATATAGCATAAATATTAAGGCAGTACCATGGGTTATTCATGAATGTCAGTGTTAGTATGATCAGTTGATGCCTTACACCATGTGTTTATTATTAAATATATTTAACATGACCAACTGCTAGCTATCCCTAAACATAACCCAACAGTCATATATGTATTCACTAACACTTAACACGGTCTGCAGTTGTGTTTCACAGGTGAACTGAAAAGTTTTCTGTTCACTTGGTGAGAAACTGATGCCAATACAAAAAGGCGGTTGAAAACGCTCTAGTATATAAAAAAAAAAACAATCAAGATGTTTTTCCAAAAGGACCTGATCTTTCACCGTGAGTGTGGTTAACCAGTTGCTTTTTTCAGTTTAGGTCTGTGCTCAGCTTGTTATGGCCCTAAACTAAACTGCCATGTCCTTAAACTAAAATAAAGCAAATTAGTCTGCAGATAAGACCTTATTGTAATTCAACTACGCATGCGCTGTGGAAAACTACAGCGCGGAGACGAAAATCGACCGAGATGAATGACTCTGACTGCACTTTTGTATTCTTATATAACTGTTATGCGTTGACGATGTGAAGCAATTGGATTTAAAAGTAACACAAATTCACACAAGCAGGTTTGTTATGACAGCGGAATGAAGGTGAGGCAGGGTCGCCACGTCTTGCATGGCGGGTGAAAGGGCGGTTGCCATGGATATCGCTTGTCTTTCATTTGTTTTTTTGTCTTTACCCGTTCTTGAGGTCGACCTCGAGTATCTTCCCGTAGCCCTTGAAGAACCTCTCGACGTCCCTCTCCCGTGCCTGGTAGCTGAGCCTCCCAATATAAACCCTCGACATGTCCCGCTCCCCTCAGCTTCTCTGCGCCTGCTGGGCCACTACGCGAAACACACCCCCCTCTGCGCAGGCTCGTTAGCGTGACGTGACACAAACACACCAATGACAAGAGCGTATGGCCTCGTAGAGGCGTGGCTTCGTTCTGCAAGCTGGCGAACAGGTGGCAAGATTCAGCCGAAGATATTCTGGAATATTCTGTGCAGAACCACCAGAGATAATGCCCCCTTAGCCAGATATATAGTCGATGTTCACTAATTCTTTAGTTGATTTACATTTAAATAGTGTTTGTAAACATTGTACTATGTTCTTAGGAAACTGAGTTGAATAGGTTTTATGAACTGCAAACCTGATTTATTCAATCACTGGGCTTAAAAAAACGTTTTGTGATTGGACCCAGACTATTTCATTTTTAGCAATGTACTCAAAATGAAATGTACCATGTTGTGGCAGCACCAAAGTAACGACAAATAAATAAATAAATAAACTTTAAATTCGCGAAAAACAGTTTCCAATTTTGCCTCTAGTGGGCGCTGCTGCCCAAGAGAGAAATATTATTAGGGTTTCCAAGAATGATTTTGATGAAATGTAGATCGGGTGTGATATAAAACAAACAGCGAGGACTGCACCCATGGCTTTCAAAAGCAAAGTGGCCGACACAAAGGTACCGTGCTTGTACAGTTTCTGTGTTTGTTCGCTTCTTTTGAATGATGTCATTATTTACACACCTGTCCGTTTTGTAATATGACGCAACGCGCAGGTCGGCTGGTTTCAACAAGGAGGTACAGGGCAAGGCCTCCTTCTGCATGACCTTTTATTTACGTTGCAAATTAAATCAAGCTTAAATCGTGATAGAGACAAAAGTGCTGGTATTTTACCGGTGATCTTTGCAAGTACAGTAACAAGCAAGTAGCATCATTAGAAAAAACGAAAATGGATGATCTGGTGTATACTGTATATAGACTGGTGCTGTGCTACCTGTTCACATGTGTTACTATAGCCTATTAAAAAAAACAACAACTTCGAAATGTTTACTATTGCATTCTGTACTTGCATCAGTTATTATTATTTTTATTATTATTATTATTATTATTATTATTATTTCAGACGGTAATTCTGCATTTGTTGCTGTGCTTGGCTATTTTCTACACTCTCTACTACATGATCGGCAGCGTCTGCTTTGGGGCTTTCAAGTAAGAACACCGTGTTTGTAGCGGCGGGCGGGTGAGGGAGGCGAGCATTCAGATCTTAATCGTTGTAGACCTATATCTGTTTTACCAGTTATTGCTAAAATATTTGGGAGTTTAATAAATGCGCAATTAAACGGTTTCTTAGAACAGAACAATATCCTAGTAGGCCATCGATCGGGATTTCGATCAGTAGCACACAAACGGCTGTGCTTAAAGTGATTCATGATATATTGCTAGCTTTAGATGCTGGCAAATTTGCCGGTGCTTTATTATTAGACTTATCTAAAGCTTTTGACTCAGTAGATCATATAGGCCTGTTTAAAAAAAATGCTGTTTAGGATTTAGTGTGAGGGTTGTGGATTGGTTGAAGGATTATCTAACAAATCGCACACAGGCAATAAGAGGTGATGGCTTTATTTCAACCTTTTTACCTCTATGTAAAGAGATACCTCAGGGTGCAGTCCTTGAACCAGTCCTCCTTACCCTTTATATTAGTGCCCTAGGATCTGGGTAACACCAACACAAATATCCACGTGCTGGTGTCACTTTTGTACACAGTAGGGTATTCTGTACAGGCAGTACAGAAGGATCTGCAGACTGCATTTGATATTGTACAGCAAAAACTATTTCTAGATTACTAAATGTATCTAAGATACAAACCATGCTGTTGTGTTCTGATAGGAGCAAGATTAGAAATCCGTCCTGGGTTTTTGTTACATTGCATGGAGAGATACTTTTTAATTTTTTTTTTATTAAACAATCTAGGTGATGCAAAACGTTTGTCCATAGCTGTAGTTTTGTTAGGATTTTATAAAGGCAGTATTTGGTTTTTAATCCTGGTGTAATTGCATTGCAGGCTTGATCATTTCGATGGGCTCATACCATTTGACTTTAAGACAGAACCCTCCGAATCCAACTCAAAGTACCTTGGTAGGTGTGAAGTCCAGGCAGGGAACAGTGCAGACAGTGTGTGAAAGTGCCTGTCATGTTGGTTTGTGGAGAACAATTTCAGTTTAATATCAGTCTTTTGAATAACCTCAATTCCTTTTAATTTGCTTCCAGTTTGTCAATTTGCCCTCAAGTACTGTGATAGGGTGGGATGGTAGTGGAAGTAGAATTCCAATGTGAAGCTGCTCAGTGTGTGTGTGAGAGAGTAAAGCACGGTCACTTGCTCTCATTTTGATTGTCTAGCAGTAAAGCTGGGAGAGCAGCAGTCTTGATTGTGTGCTTGCTGTTTCAGTGAACTTGCTGTCGATGCAGCTCACCTATTTCACCAGCGGGCTCCTGTTTGCCGCGGTGGTGAAGCGCTGGGTGTGGGATTATGCCATTACTGTCACCCTGGTGCATGTCGGACTGACCTCCGCAGGTGAGGGCGCTCAGACAGGCAGTGTGCATTTGGTGTATCACTGTCACAGTGTCTATGGAAAACAGCATGTCAGCCTGTCCTCACAACAGCTGTGAATACAAAGCCATCAGTAAAAGGTAAAATGCCATGAACACCCACCTTCTGTACATGTATAAGTGTAAGTGTGGCATTCATCCCTAATTCTGATGCCTTTCCATAGAATCACGTGAGAAGTTCACTGCCAGTCTGTTCAATGTCTTGTATGTAGCAGTAACTGAACCTGTTCTGTTTCTTTTGGTATTTCCAGGTGTAGTGCTGTGGAGTGTTTAATAGCACTGTGTAGTGAAATAGCTGAGTGTTGTGTTTGTCTTCCAGTAATGCTGGAGTTCCCTCTTGTGTGGCAGTGGTGGCTGGCTCTGGGTAAGTCCACATGGTTTCAGTCGTTTGCTCAGGCTTCGGTATCTTATTTTAATGTTCTGCACAGTGGCGCATCTTAAAACCACACCATCTAGAACATAAGAAAAGTTTTTGGGAATGAAAAGAAGCCGTTCAGCCCACCAAGGCAAATTTTTCCCCTGTGACATCAGCCGCCCGTGGATTAGCGCTGACTCACGGCGACACCCTCCCTGAAACTCAGCTGAAACGAAAAACAACTCCCCGAAATAGGTTTAAAGAGAACAGCTGGGGTGTCCACAGATAGATGACACCACATTGCCCCATTGAAACGAACAGGAGAACGATGCCTGCCATTGTATAAGTGAATACGCTGTGTTCAGGGAGATGTCATGTTGTGCAGTTTGGGTTCTGGCTGGTTATACAGTTTAATAGTAGCCTATACACAACTTGGTGTCTTAGTATAAATCACGAAAACAAATATCAGACTTTAAAAAAAAAAAAAAAAAGTTTTTGCCAACTTTAAAAAAGTGTTCTATTCTTCACATTTGCACACAGGATAAGGTGCGGTGGGGAATGTGTTGCTGCTGAACTCTTACACCTGATGTACAGTATTGTTCTTTATCACATGTTCAATCCTCCTTCCTCCTTCCTGCAGGCAGTGGCTTGTTCCTTATGATCTGCAACGGTCAGCTGATTGCGTACTTTGCCTGCGAGAATGACCACAGCTATCCCACACTCGACAGCTACTGACTGACCACTCTGTCACATGGAGCTCCACTCTGGAGGGGGTCAAATCCATGCCACAGATTTAACAACAGCTTTACTCCTGGACTATAACAATACCATAATGCAGATGTCAACAAAGCTGTGTTTGTGATATTCAAAATACAAAATGAGGACACTGTACATTATGCGCGCTTTGTAAGGCCAAGAAAGGTTCGTTGTTTTAGTAAAATTCATTGCAGTTTAAGGGGTCACTTCTTGGCTGATCTTGGCTGGGGGCTCACAAGGAGCGCTTCGTTGGCCTTTTGCAATCGCCTGGACATAGTTTACCTCACAGTGCTTCGCATGACAATCTACTGGATAGGCGTCCTGGGTCACAGACAGAGCCTGTCAACTGAGCCTCAGTTAATTTATTTCAAATAGTGCCAAAAAAAGTCTTCTGATGAAATTGTGGTTTAAACATTTCCTCTTTTTTTTTTCTTTTTTGTTGATTGATCATCGTCAACAGAATCAGTCACATACGGACCTGTAGAAAATGTGTTGTTAGTAAAAATGAAAATACACTGTTACATTTTAATATTTCTCAACAGTGTCTCGCAAAGGTCTGCGGCTCCTTGCGATGCATGTCACACGTACAAAGGTCATGTTTTAAGTTACCTTCCCAAGGAAACCATGTTATAAACTCATGTACCAGGAACTTGAGCAATCAGGCCCTTGCTAAATCAACTCCAGTCATACTTAGATTGTGAAAAAGGTGAATGGCAGTCATGTGTTGATCATGAATTATGAAGCTAGTGTACGTGGTGTAGTAAGAGATGTTCATGCTGCAGCTCTAATGCGGGAATATTTCTTGTAGCACAGGTCTAACGAGAACACCCTGTGCAACAACTTTGCTGAAAAAGGCAGCTGTTTGTGCATTAAATATACATAGAAATCGTGATTCTGATTGTACTGTTGCTTTATCCATATCTTAAAAAAGTTTTAAAAAAGCTTGTTTTAACTGGTCTTAATTTAACTGGGTGAGAAGTTAGTTCAGAATGCTTATAATACACCTACAGAATCTGTGAAACTCTTGTATTGTCGAGTGTACAATAAGATTATTGTATGGGTATGGAAATTTATGAAGTTTTTTGTATAATATTTTTTTCTACGCTTGGTTTATGAGAAGAACTAATGTTTGTTTGTATTGTGTCAGTTATCAAGTGTTTATTTATTTATTTATGTATTTATTTATTTATGCATATTGTATGTCATTATAAAACAAGACTGCTGTGTTAATTTTGAAACATTTTGGTTCAGTTTTTTCGTGATGGGGTATTTAATCCCCCCCCCCCCCCCCCCCCCAATTTGAAAACTAATAACTGTTTGAGACTTCTTATTTTCAATATTATGCGACTCCTTGGTCAAAATGGTAAGATTAACTTTGACCTCTGACCTAATCTGACTGCTATTAAGGTCATGTGACTTTTTGGTTTCTGGACGATAAGTATATATTCAGCTTTGAGATACTGCCTTCATATTTGGTACTCACAGCTTTATGATTAAGGTCAAGTTTGATTGTGTGTATATTAGCCTTTAGGGTCAGTGTTAAAGAACCACAGTGAGTGGGGTACATCTATAAATCACTAGCATTTCAGTGTCCACTACAATCCAATTAAAGACTTATATCTCTCAAAGTTCATGTTTCACAAACTTGAAACACTACAGGTGTAATTACACACCCTTGAAGAAGCTGTTTGGTGGTTTGTTGCTATTCAATATTTGAATGATCCTTATATTGCTTCATTTGTTTTCTTCACATTTAATATTTATTTGTTTGCTTAGTTTCTAAGACCTGAAAAATCTCATGGCTATCCCATGATCTGCTGCATATGACACCATTGGTATCCCTGTGGGAATGAACAGAGTCCCCTGTCTTCCGTCATGAGTCACAGAAGGCCAGGCCTTGGGACTTATGCATTCAAATACCACTAAGTGTACCATAGTATAATAACGCTTTATAGTGTATGAAACACATGTTATTATAGATCATAAGGAGAACCAGTTTCGTGCTATATAAAGCGTTTATAAACGGTTTACCATGGTCCATTTACATTTTGTAGTATCTGAATGCTTACACAAAGCAACGTTTCCATAGCTAACCCATGTTTTTACAATACTTTACCATACTCATTTTATCCTAGAAAAGGTGATTAATTAATTTAAATCTACTACAGTCGACATGTTTAGGAAAGATGTATTAAAAAAAGGTGACAAAACTTAAGCTAATGTGGGTTTTACGCGCGGGAAACCAGTTGGTTTGAATTTCATAGCCGCTCTAGCGGTATTGTACAGTCAGTGGTGTGTTTACATCCGCCCACAAGGGGAGCAGCCTACTATAGCACTATTAAATAGTTTATCTCTTATATGCTTGTTATTATATTAGCACTTTGGATGTGAATGTGCTTGCGGAAATTCAACACAGTAAATGGTAAAATAAATACATCAAAAATACAGGAAGTGCTTCAGGAAGTGCCAGCTAGTAGTGGACTTTGCAATATTATACCCCCCTCCTTTTTGAATATGCATGTCAAAGGGAGTAGCATTCAGAAAACGTTAACTTGAGTGTCTCAGAGTTGCAGAATGAAAACACACGGACGGGACTGTCTTTACGAAATAAATGCATCGATAATGGCAACGGGACAGGGAGAAAGCGTCAGCTGAGGTTTGGATACATTTGACTTGACAGTGAAAATGGACAGTGGAAATAGTTGTGATTACTCGTGGGTGGACTTGGTGTTCACGGTTCTTGGCGTTTGCACCTTTTTGTTCGACCTGGGAGCAGATTTGTGGGTAGCTGCGGAGTTTTACTTGTATGGAGACTATTTCTGGTTCGGCATAGTCCTCTCTTTTGTGTTTGTATCCTCTGCTCTGTTGCAGATGTTTAGTTGGTTCTGGTATAAATACGACACAAAGCTGGAAAACTTCAACCCCCAGACAACAACAGAAACGTTACTGTTGGCTAATAACGATAACGGCGGGCGCTGTGATAGACTGAAGCTAGTACACGTCTTCCAGCTGGGATTTCTTCTTAGGTTTGTATATTATTATTATTATTATTATTATTATTATTATTACAAAGCGCAGTCTAAAAAAATCCACTTTATATGAAAGGGGGCGGTGAAGAATGTCGATGGCCATGTATATTCAAATGGATACTGGTGCAAGTAATTTATTTTAGAATTTCTTACAGCAGTTAAATTAGTTAAAAGTGTAGTGATTAGGAAGCGGTTAAATGAGGCTCATTGCCCGTCCAGACACAGCAGGAAATACACCGTTGTCCAAGGTGGTACATTTTGACAGCGGATACATTGTTCCAATATGAAACATTTGTAAGTATTGAGAAAGTACCTAATTTTTTTTTTTTTTCTATTGCTTCAAAAAAGTTATAGTTCTATGTACAGTGTGATGACTGCTATCCGGTAACACCCACAGTGCGTGTTTTATTCCTTACAGCACACTCGGTCATTTTGTAAAAGGCAGACCACGGGACAGTCTGAATGTCTTTAAATAAACTGTTTTTGACTAATCCGACTTCCGGTTGTTCATTCACTGTCAAACTGCACCTCCTTATACACACACTGCCTAGTCCCAGCCCTGAGGAATACCCTGGTGACTTGCAGGACATCTATATATGGTGTGCCATTCCAAATAATTACACCAGCTGTTACTCCCAGTATCCCTCTCAAGGGCACCGACCAAGTCCTAAATAAATAATGTTTAACCCGTTACAACCCACAGTAATGTAATAGGTTGCTGTCTTTGCGTCTGTGTACTACAGTGCACATTCTTCCATAGCTATACCCCTTTTGTATAAAAAAGGTCCTTGCTGAGTTTACAATTTTTACAATATCCAAAGGTAGCTACAGGGAAACGCTGTGTAACCAGTCTGCTGCTAGGCAAGGCAAATAGACGCCTAGTACTGCCCAATAAGCAATGCATCACTTGCAGCTTTAAACTCAGATATGACGCCCAGTTGTGTTTTTGTTATGCTGGTAACATTTTACAGGAAAGCACACAGACACAGCACCTTCAATGTCATGTTTTGTATTTATTTATTTATTTGTTTATTTATTTTTTTTGTAAACCAACACAACTGCCTGCTGTACTCCAAATCCGACACTGACGATGTAAGTATTAGTTTACCATTGTTAATCTCACTTCATTTTGCAAACAGTGAGATTGCAATGAATTGTGAAAACAGGCAAGTTGCCACATTGCTGAAAAACACACACACACACACACACACACACACACACACACAAAAAAAGCCTGCCACGTTACGCTGGGCATGCCCTTGTTAGGATTATCTACAGTAATTACATTCTTGCAGTACAGGCAGTTGGTTTAAGCTTATTCCATCATACTGAACTATGTACTCTACATACTTGATAAATTATTCACTGTTCAGCCAGCTGCTTAAAAATCTTGGGAATTTCAGTGCTGTACATTTTCAGACTGCACCCATGGTACTCACAATTCACAGACGGGATCTTAAATTGATAGCTTGTTAAAACTATAAATTTATAAAAGTTAGACTTAATCATGGAGTTTTCTTCAGCCAGGAGGCTTCAATCAGCAGTTCATATTACACAAATTATAGTTTAAAGATATTTCGATCTGTCCAATACACTCAGGGATAATTTTTTTTTTTTAGTTTTTTTCCTGCAAAATGTTTGTGATCAATTTTGATTGTGTATTTTGCTATAACAGAAAATGTCCAAACTGGAGGTTCAATCAGTGAAAAATTTCCAAGTTGAATATTGGACAGAATTGCAAACAATTAAAATAGAACTTGGTTTAACCTTTCATTCAACACCCCTGGGTTGGTTTGCAGAAGTTGGTATCTGCAGATACCATATTTGCAGAAATATCACGGCTGTTTTGTTTCCTTTCCGGTGTTGAGGTTGCTGGCGGCCAAGCGATGAGTTTGGGGTGAACTTGTTGCATTTATACGGCAGATGTTTTACTCTGATTCTCTTTGAAGAATATGAGAGGGAATTGTTGAGATCTTGTTCTTTTAAATCAACAAGCTTGGACACGTTTGAAACACGGCTGAACATTTGGATAACCCCGTTTTTATCAAAACGATTTTGGCTGCGTAAACAAGGCATAAGTAAACCAGATCTATAATGTCTTATTCAAGTCTACTGACTGAAAGCAATGATCACGTATTCATGTTGAGGGTACATACTTGGCATCTTCTTGGTCCAAATCTGTAGTGTTTGGAGATCCGTTTCTCGGCAAAACAAGCCGTTCAGACAAACGAACCCTCTCTTAAATTCAGTTTCTGCTCGTGTGCAGGTATGTTACCGCCATAGAGCAGGGGTTCCATGTTTGGTGGAAGAAGAGAAACGAACCCGGACATGCCATTTACCTGACCCACGACCTGAGCATGCTGCGACTGTTTGAGGCTTTCTCTGAAAGCACTCCTCAGCTCACCCTCATGCTGTATATCATCATCCACAACAACAAGGCAGAGACCTTCCAGTGTAAGTAACTCCTTTTAAAAATCACTTGCAGAAATTCACACTTTTTTTTTTTTTTTTTTTTGGTAATGTATATGAATCTCTTTTAAATAACGGCATGCATTGATGCATCCTCAAATATTGGAATCCTCTGTAAATCTTGTTCTGCCTAGGTAATAAATACGTAACTGCTTGAAACTTGAAACATGAATTCTTTGCCTACTGTATATGCTTGCACTCATGGATTTAAGTAGATGTCGTTTGTCTGCCACATTGAACTTTTCAACTGAAAATGTACCATCTTCTGCAGGTGTCAGCATTGCTGCCTGCTTCATTTCTATTGCCTGGATGGTCCTGGAATACCACCGCTCGCTGCGTGCCTTCCTGCCAGAGAAAAACAAACTGGGCTACAGCTCCTCCGTCGTCTACTTCCTGTGGAACCTGCTGCTGATCGCTCCGCGTGTGGGCGCTGTGGCCCTCTTCACCTCCATCTTCCCCCCGTACATCGGACTGCACTTCCTGCTGCTGTGGGCAGCCCTGCTCCTCTGGGCCTGGGCCCAGCACACTGACTTCATGGAAAGCGGTCCGGGAGAGTGGCTCTATCGCACCATGGTGGCCCTCATCTGGTACTTCAGCTGGTTCAACGTGGCAGAGGGCGGGACAATGGGGAGGAGCCTCATCTATCACACCTTCATGGCAGCGGACAGCGGCATTCTCCTGGGGACGTGGTACTGGTACAGGGACCCCCTTGTGACAGACCACTACGTGCTGCCTCTGCTCCTAGCTCTGCTCGCCTCCTACCTGTTGGGGTTACTGCTCAAAGTCACATACTACAAGCTCTTCCATCCTAAAATCTGGCAGCCCGTCTTTCGGGCCGGGGAGGATGTACCTGACAATCTAGTTTACAGGTCCCTTTCTCCAACGGACGCCCTGCCCAGTGTGATAAACAAAAGAATGGGGGCTCTTGCCAATAGCTTTTATTTTTCATCCTCAATGCCAGCTGGTGGTAAAACAAATGGGAATGAAAGAAATGCCACCCTGTAATGGCAGGTTGGGGTATCACAGCATTACACTAATGGTGTAGTGATCACAACATAAGTGAATCTGGATTGGATTTGTGTGGCTTAAGGGTAGCTGTATTAAACTACATTTAGCCTTGGACGCTGCTGTTACTATTATGAAAACTACTGCTGATCTTAAAATTATTCAGATGTTTTTGTTTCCAGAGATTTATTGTGTTACACTATAGTCCACAGTACTGTTTGGAATTTAGTTTTAAAATGCCCCAGACGGTCTAAAACAATTCTTCATAAAATATTTATTATAGGGTATATATAAATTATACAACAATGTGATGGTCCAGCTATATTTATAGAGAATTCTTAATTAAAAAAAGAAGAAAAAAATTTGGTCTTGATCCATTACTACTGTCCTGGCAAAACCCTCCCCTCCCCCCGGAAAAATCGATAAAGGGGAAGGGCGCGCTGGTGGATAAATCACAACGGGAACGGAGAGAGTGGGAGGAAGAACAGGAAGCAGGAGGTGCATGCTGGGAAATAGAAAAGGGTTAGGGAGCCAGAAAGGTCAAACAAAGGAAGGATTGACTCAGTGCCCTTCAGAGCAATGGCCATGCCTTGAACAGCGTGGTTTGCTGTACAGTTGAACACATGTTTCGGATTTGAAGTTGCCTGCTAATTAACTCTGTAAGCTTGCTTCGCTAGGACAGTTGTGAAAGCACTTTGAAAGAAGGTCTGTCATGGTTATCAAACACTCGAGTCTGTTATGACAAACACTTGAAGGTTTCATGCATGTATAAATTAACTGAACAGTTAAAAGAAATACGTTTCTTTACATTGACTATTTAACAGGAACGAAGAAGATAATATTCACTTGTAAACATAGTGTCTTACTGAAAAATTTCAGCAAATTCATAATTGGGGTTCCCTGAAGCTTCCTGGTAAAAATGGTCAAAATCTGAACTTCTCAAAAAGTTTAATGTTATTACACACACAGGTGTGAAACACACACATACAGTATTTATTGATGGACCTTTTCTTGAATGTTTTGTGTGTTATAACTGTTGTATTTAAAGATGTGCTAGATTTTGAAACACATTTTAATAATGCTAAACGTAAATGGCCTATATAGCTTTTGTACTTGACGTGTCACAGTGCAGTGTTAATAAAACATACACTTTTTACTTTGCATTTCCTTGCTATTTCTTTGGGAAAATCTATGCATCTTTTTTTATTTCTTCATTGGATGAGACTCATGTAACGCTCAGGTATTTTAGTGCACCTCCCTTTCTGAATTATAGTGTGCTGATATATCAAGCTGCCCAGTGCCCCTGATTCACAGCTCTAACATGCTCAGCTGTGCAGGTGAGTTTGTGTTTACTACAGAGATATTATTCAGTGCCCGAGGGAGGACAGGTGGGAGCTGATTGAAGATTGCAGGTGGCCTGCTGGCCGTATTCAGAGAACCTTAGAAGAATTAGTAAGTTGTTCTTTATCCAATAGCTTATACTTCATTTACATTTTTTGAAACACATTGTAAAAGTACAGCATGGCCAGGAACCCTAACATGGTACAGTCATACACACAGTGACTGAAGGGGATCAGCAAGGAAAAGATGAAGGATTTCAAGAGTGCTAACAATACAGGCCTTAAACAACATGCAATACCAAAATACAGAATGATATACCAGTACTTCTTCATTTTACCGCACTGTCACTCCACAAAAAGCAGATTATTGCGGAATTAAAACGACACTTCCTCATGCAAGTGTACTTTAGCTAACCTTTGTCCAGGAGTTTATAAGGTTTCTTTTAGTATTTCTAAAAAAAGCAGGTGTTGGCATTAAAATCATTCAATAACACAATATTCTTTGCAAAGATTATTAGACACAGTAACATTAAATATGTAGATTATTTTTATATTAAGTTAAGTCTAACTCTCCACAGCAGACCACAGCTCCAGTGACTGTCAGACACTGAACCAAACAGCAGAGGTTGATGTAGATATTGCCTGTTTGGGCTGGTCAGTGCCTAGTAAGTGATCCTAACACATTTTGTAAGTCTCAGCTAGAGAGAGACCTAGGACTGGATGGGGAGTTCAGGTCAGGCTTGAGGCACTCTCATGGCATATGAGTCAGTGTGCTTGCAAGTAGTTAGTATAGACACTAAACACAGAAATACATGGCAAAAAGGACAGCATGCAAAATTATATACACTAAAACAGATTATACCAAAAAATACAGCACAAATGTTTCGAACAGCCTACATATACCCGTGTGATTACAATGCATTATATAATTCATCTAGTCACAACAGGACAAGGAGTTTTCTATGTGTTTATGTGATGTCTGTCTGTCTGACCACTGTTGATAAATTAAAAGTTTTTAACCCACTGTACTAAGCTGAAACCTCTTTCGTTATCTGGAATAGCACTGACAAGTCCAACCCTTTCTTAGAAATACATATACAGCCATTGCACTTTCACTTTTAGTTTCAAAAGTACAAAGTACAAAATGACAATATTCAAAAGGGAGAAATGAACCAAAGACGTTTTAATAACTGGTGCTTTGTAACACTGTTTGATAGACCGGGTCAGAAGAGAGCGGGATTAGGAAACAAAAGGACCCAGGCACAATGGAAGCCCATTTTAAATATTCCTGTGTGGATTTCTTCATGACTCTTTTTGGAGTGGGCAGTTTCTTCTTCGACCTGGGAGCAGATATCTGGTCTGCAGGCGAGTTTTATTTGGACGGGGACTATCACTGGCTTGGGCTCCAGCTGTCCCTGATTTTTCTCTCCTCTATTTTGGTGCATATTTTCAGCTGGATCTGGTTTAACAACGACACGCTGGAGCCAGGCTTCAAACCAGAGACAAGGACTGAAGGATGGATGGTAAAATATGGATTTGTTTTTCACATAGTCCAGCTGGGTCTTCCGCTGAGGTGTGTATGGTTCATTCGAGTTCTCAACTGTAACGACTCACCCTGACGTTCTCATTAAATCACTGACACGTATTATCCAAATACAATCTTAATTTGAGAATTAATAAACAAACCCACTGCCATAACGCTGCCTAACACGGTCACGCAAAGAGCCAACTTCCCAGTGTTTCGGTATGTTTAACACGTCTTTGTCAAGGGGAAGGGTGTTTGAAATGAACAGTGGAGGTATTTACAGGCTTTTGATGCCATGGTAACCACACGTTTATTTCTCTTTAAATCAAATGTCTTTGTGATGTCATTAATCTACTCTTAGCTAATCTAATCTTCCTTTCTATGTAGATCTCCAGGCATCATGGTATCTACTTTATTTATCCAGTTATTTTCTTGTATTCTTCTATACTGTATATTATCTATTTTTATTTTTTCTAAAACCACAAACTTTACGTCATCCATGAGGTGTCTGTTTCTTGTAAGGTGCTGAACTATTGGTTCATTCATTTTTCTTATTTCTTCTTTTATATAGTGATATACCTGTCTCTCCAACATACTTTATTACATTTTATGTAAAATATACAAGGTTGCTGTCCTTGCATGACAGATGTTTTAGTTGCAATATATTTTCCCACTTTACGTGTGCTTTTACAGGTTGCAATGGCCCTTAATGTATCTGATCCCTTTATGTTTACTGTGGACTAAAATGCCAGCCAAATTTACACCCCTTCTAAAAGCTATGATAGGTGCTTTCAGAAATATTGTAAAATTATTTTCTGAATTATGAAGTATATATGAATGCTTCCTAACAACTTTTGAAGTGTTGGGTAATAACTTAGAATATGTTATTAATAATGGTACTCTCGTAACCCTCTCTTCCCTTTTCTTACAATCAAGTAGTTCATTCTTATTGACATAATGAAGCCTGTAATTAAATACAGTGAACACACAGACCCGGTTCACTGTATTTAATTACATGAGCAGGACAGGCAGAGGAACTTTTAGGTGGATTTTTGGATTGCTCTGTGTTCAGGTTCTCTTTGAATTATATTCAAATACATGGCTACTTCTGCCTTTTGTAAACAGATTTATCTTGCCTCTCATACAACTAATTTACTGAGTCAGTCATTTTGCAGAAGCCATAATTAACGGCCAAGGTTTCAAATTACTAGAGTTCAAGTCTGGTGTTATAGGCAGCTGCCTATGTTGCGATTCAACAATTTTTTTAAACATGCAGTGTACACAGTGAAATACATAAGGGCCTGTTTTCAGACTGTCCTTAGAAAATATGTTTGCATGTTTACAGTTATAAAGAATGTCCTGAACAAGTGCACTCAATCGGACTGCAAACATCACTATCAACAATATTTGCCTATAATATTGCTTGTGCGTGTACAGGTACATTGTCGCCATAGAGCTGGGGAGTATGGCTCTCAAGGGTGACCAATCAGGACACGCCATTTACCGAACATGTGACCTGAGCATGCTGCGACTGTTTGAAACTTTCGCTGAAAGCACTCCTCAGCTCACCCTCATGGTCTATATCGTCATCCAGAACAACAAGGCAGAAAACTTCCTGTGTAAGTACTTGTATTCAGAAAAAGACTGTTGGCATCTCACATGTCTGTAGCAGCTAAAAATATGTAGAAAAACATTGGGTAATGAACTATTCATAAGTTTCAGTAGGGTGGCATAGTGGAATGGTGGTCAGCGCTGCTGCCTCACAGCTACAAGGTCCTGGGTTCGATTCCAGCCTCAGCCTTCCAGTCTGTCTGTGTGGAGTTTGCATGTTCTCCACGTGGGTTTTCTCGTTTCCTCCCACAGTCCAAAGACATGCTGGCTTGGTGGATTGGCCTCTCGAAATTGTCCCTTGGTTGCCCTGCGATGGACTGGCGTCCTGTCCAGGGTGTAGTCTTGTGTCTGCCGGGTTAGTCTCTGGCTAACCGCAACTCTCTATAACAGGGGTCTCCAACCCTGGTCCTGGAGAGTTACTGTGGCTGCCGGTTTTCGTTTCAACCAATCTCTGTTACTTAATTGAACCAATTATTGGCTTAATTAGTCAAGATTAACAGTCCAGATCGTTAGCTGATGATATAAAGTCACCTATAAAGCCTGCTGGATAGGGGCTTTCCAGGACCAGGGTTGGAGACCCCTGCTCTATAGGATTAAGCGGTTACAGATAATGGATTGATAAGTTTCAGATTTCTTCTTTCACATTACACATTTGTAAAAGCTTAGTTTAAAAATAACAATGTATTGAGAAAATATGCAGGGTTTATCAAACAATACCAGTGACCATAAGACTGCTCAACGAAACATGTTTGACAGTAACATGTTCACAGTCAGACCCACTGATTACAAAGAACATTTGACAATAGATATATGCTTTTAATAGCTAAAAAAAGACAGTACTGTGTGTTTTATTTAAACCGTTCAAAGCAATGAATGTGGCCCACCTAATGAACTTGTGCGCCCAGTGATCACTTTACAGCTTGAGACCCAAGAGACCAGTGTGCCCATTTTCTGTTTCAGGTGTCAAGATCGCTCTCTGTCTCTTTGCCATCACTGGATCGGTTGTCGACTACCACCGCTCGATGCGCTCCTTCGTGCCAGAAAAAAACAAACTGGGCTACAGCTCCTCCGTCGTCTACTTCCTGTGGAACCTGCTGCTGATCGCTCCGCGTGTGGGCGCTGTGGCCCTCTTCACCTCCATCTTCCCCCCGTACATCGGACTGCACTTCCTGCTGCTGTGGGCAGCCCTGCTCCTCTGGGCCTGGGCCCAGCACACTGACTTCATGGAAAGCGGTCCGGGAGAGTGGCTCTATCGCGCCATGGTGGCCCTCATCTGGTACTTCAGCTGGTTCAACGTGGCAGAGGGCAGGACAATGGGGAGGAGCCTCATCTATCACACCTTCATGGCAGCGGACAGCGGCATTCTCCTGGGGACGTGGTACTGGTACAGGGTCCCCCTTGTGACAGACCACTACGTGCTGCCTCTGCTCCTAGCTCTGCTCGCCTCCTACCTGTTGGGGTTACTGCTCAAAGTCACATACTACAAGCTCTTCCATCCTAAAATCTGGCAGCCCCTGCCAGAAACAGAGGAAAGTAATTTACAGATGCGTTGTCTTTTCCTCTCAGAATCGAGCAATAGTGTTGATAGAGATGTCGATTTTCGGTCTGGACCCACTGTTTATCCCTCTGCAGTTGTGGTCAACAAGCGCATGAGGACCCTCGCCAATAACTTTTACTCTTCTGCATCTACACCACGTAATTTAAACCTGAATGAGATTGAAATGGTCAACCTTTAACACTATGCCAGGTAGTATATGACCTGGTTTGGACTGCATCAAGGGTTACCCTATGTGATGGATTTTAGTGCTCATGAAAAGTGTACTGGCAGCACTGGAGTTTGAAGTCCTCTCTACTTATCCACAAAGCAGCGACACATACACAGTAGGTTCCCCTGCCCTGATAGGGCAACGGGTTTTGACCCCGCTCTCGGGGAACCCATGTCTTCTGGTTTTCATTCGGACTAAGCTCTCAATTACTTAACTAAACCCTTAATTGAAATAATAAGTAGCTTAATTAGGCATTTTTAATTGTTATCAGCCCCTAAAAAAATGCAGATTTCAACTAAACAATAATATATTATAAATTACTTGAAATCTGCAACTTTTTAGGAGCTGAGAATTAAAAAGGCCTAATTAAGCTAATTATTACTTCAATTACAGGTTAAGTAAGTGAGAGCTCATTTGGAATGAAATGCAGAAGACACAGGGGTTCGCTCTCCATTTCCTGCTGCAACCGAGGAACAAGTTGAGACCTCCAAACAGATTCTAGTCCAGTCTCTCAAAACAGAAAGGCTAGTGCATTAACCCATCCAATAAACTTCACAACGTGGCCTCTAATGTAGTGTCCCCTGTATGTCACATTCTCATTCCATATAAGCATTCACATTGAAGACAAAAGCACTGAAGGAGTTTCTCTCATTCATTCTTTAACTGTTTTAAGGAAACATGTATACCTTCAGCTGAAACCACCCTAACAAAATGTACAGAAGGGTGTGTCTTTTTGTTGACACTTAACTGGATTAACAGGGAAGCAAAAAAAAGTTTTTGCTTGCAGTTCTTCCCAGGGTCGCATGTGAAGACTCATTTACATTGTAGAGCACTAGAGGTTACGATGAAGGAATCAAACTGCTTAAACCAGGATGGCAGACAGGCAGGAAAGAACCAAATGCAATACAATTTAACAAAACAAACAACAAAAAATAAATACCAAAAACAAAATGAGGTGCAAGAGATCATATTTAGATTTTAATGTAGAAGTTACAAAAATGGAGACAAAACTTTTTGAAAGTAATAAAAATAAATAAAAACTGTACAACACAGGAGTTTTCTGAAGCAAGGGTAGAAAGAAACAAAGTGCCTGGTAGCCCACACTGGACTGCTGAAATCTTACACACCATTTAGAAGGTCGGGTTTTATCATTTAGGGGAAATGTGTTTAACAGCGTGGGGTTGCAGCAGAGTTTCCTTCAACTGCTGACATTATAGCCATGTGTGCATTCATATAAAAAATGAAATCAGCACCTTCTCCTTTAAAGCATACTTAGACAAAGTGGACTTCCCATAGCAAGGTCAGTACACAGGCTATGAGGCTTCTGTTAATTTCACTCCTTGCTAAAAGAAATGAGATGAAGCATCAACAGTCTTCCTATATGTGTAGCAACAGCTAAAATCACACACACACTAAACGCAATACATTCTACTTTTATAAACTGAAAAAGAAAAATAATTCTCCACGTGGAGGCCATTGAGTGTGTAATTATTTGTCGGTTCAAGGTGAATCCTATTCATCAAAACGTATTACAGCTTATCATTATGTTTTGTTTCATTTTGGTTGTATATTGGTATACCATGGGAGGCAAATAAACACATGTGCTAAAAATATGTAAGACACAAAGCCACAGGACTGATGCACAGCAGAAACGGTTTAGTTTTTAATTGTGTGCAGCAGAATGATGCATTGTCTTTTGAATCAATGCTACCTGCCTTCCTTCGATGTGTTAATTCCCAATTCTGAGAATGAACTGCTGCAGTGTTACATTCTTAATATATTAATCCCATATTTGTTGTCTAGAAGACGCAATGTATATTAGAGAATGTACAGTGCTATACCACTGTACAACAGCGAGGTTTCCAAAAAGAAATCTTTAGTGTCAATAAGGTATTCATGCTGGTATCCAGAGTGATAAAGCCATCTATGAGGTTCACATACAGGCTGCACACTGGAGGGAAACTGGCTTGGCAGACAGCTGGAATATTAGTCAACCTTTATATCACTCCATTTACAATTGCTTGATGATCAAGTCTTTAAACATGTAGGACACTAGAGGGAGCACATGCACTCCATAACTGTATCCAAGGAGTACAAACACTGCAATGGAAGCCATCATTTCCTTTCAGTGTGCATTGATCAAGACCGAATGCTACTTTATTTGCTTGAGAAAACTATATTAAAACACACATTTTGATACAGGTTAGCCGACTGACAACAGGAGCATGTCAATAAAAAATAAAAATATATTTTTGTCTTGATATTTGTTTCTACACAATGCAACCTTGCCAGCCCCAAAACATACTTTTAAAGTAAAGTTAAAGTTTACAAATACACGTGTCAGACAATACACAGAGCCGTTTTCCTGGTTTCAATGAACACATCGAAACACAAATTCAAAGCCTTCCAGACCACTGCTTGGTAAATGTAATGCCTTGGTATAGAACATCATTTTTTTATTTTTTTAATAATTTTTCACAAAACTGTATTTTTGCCTGTACAGGGTCCTTATAAAGAAAGCACTCAGTTACACGACCACTCCCTTTTGACAGAGTACATCTAAAAAGGGGTGCAGTGATGGCTGTGCAATGCTTCACTGTTATTGTTCATTTTCAGATGTGCATGTCCCTAAATAAGGGGGAAAATCCTTTTCTATATGATTGTCTAGCATGCAGATCACTGAGGTACTAATACTTTTGACAGTGAAACAAGCAATCAGAGAACTTAGATGGACACAGTTTAATTCACTTTTTAGTTAGACAATGATAACAAAATGTTACAAAAGAATTACTTAACACCGTTCACTTAATAGCCTTTTACCTTGAATTGTGATGCTATGCACGTGTTGGACACAAGCAGTGAAGAAGAATTTCCCGTTATCGTCCACATGCTTACTCTATGGGATTTACCCACCTACAGGAAAACATCTGATTGTCTTTGCCAACATTATGAGACTAATGTATATTTTGTCTCTGAATTTAAAAGGTATTGTAACAAAAGTAGAAAACACAAACATAGTAAAATATACATTAAAAAGTACCATAGTAACATGATGCAATATTGCCTGGCATGAATTTTGGAATGTTTTCCAGTTAATGTTCACACTGCAGGCATACAGCAGACATTCAACTTATTCCATTTAGGGTTTTTTTTACTTTAAATGAAAACTTTTGATACCAGGGCTTTTTCTGACGATAAGCTAGTAAACTGGGCGTCATTTCAGTCTCGCTATTAAAACAATGTAACTACAGCTTTAAAGTGTGTGTCATTACCAAAAGTCAACTTGAACTGAACTAAACTAAATAACACAAGCACGCCACCAAACTAAAGAACCTGTCCCATTGCTGGTTTCCATTTACAGGATTTTGATAGATCCCTTACACAATAGTTATCATGGGTTAAAAGGCACTATATAAATATATATACACACACACACACAAACATGTTGTATACACATTCTTTATGTCAAGCTGCTGTAAGAAAATGCAATTTGCTCAGGCTCAATTTTTTCACAGTTGACAACTAATACACAACAACTCAAAAGGTCAACAATCCTATGATGACCATGGCAAGGTCAGAGATACTGACCCATAACTGACTTTGCAAGTAAAAAAAAAAAAAAAAAAAAAAAAAAATAAAAATGTGCCTATCCTATAGACAGGATTATCATAAAGTGTTAAAGAGAAGCTTTTATAGGTAGCCGTCAGATGCTCAAACACACTTTCAGGACTGTCCCTGAACTCACTGTGGTCTTGCATACCATTCCAAGGCATTCAGAGTTTGCAAAGACAGCACAGTGACTGTCTGTGGGCAGCCAGGCAGTATTGTGGATTCCAAAAAAGGGATCCCTGACTTTCGCTGCTTGAGTAAAATGAGTTAGGGGGATCTCAGCCCATTTCCTGGAAGAGAGGAGTTTGCAACAAAACATACTGTAGTGGCAAATAATTGAGCCAGGAAGTGTGGGAGGCTGCAGACCCTGTTCCCGTTTGTCTACTCTGCTTTTTTCTTCTCTCTGGTCACTGTTAGGACAGGAGTAACACATTTCAGTTCTACAAGTTTATGCTTCAACCAGACTCTATACAGTTTTTCATATATCTTATTTAAAAAGATGCATTCAAAAAGGCGTGCTGTTCCAATATGTACACTGTTTAAAAGTCAGTCCAGAGCATGAATTTGCTGGGAGTAGATTATTGAAACTCAGTGGCAACAGTAGACCATGTGGATAAGGATGTTCTGGCTGGCAGCTTGAGTCATGGGGGTATTGTTATAGCTGGTCTAGTTGCTCAGAGGGAACCACAATGCTGCTGTGTTAACACAGAAAGGTTTTTGTTTTTTGCTGTCTGCAATGCTTCGTACTGTATATCTGGAACATTCACCTAACAATTGCGAGTCAAATTGCATTATAGGGGAAATGAGAGCCAGGATCTTACAGTGTTATAACAGATTCCACACTATAACAGGTCGTTTTATAACAGGGTAGCACTGTGTATACAACACTGAGAAAATGTTAAGTCAGGCTGCAGTGTTTTTCAAAGAGTACTGAAACACATGCATGTGATACAAACCATTGAACAAAAGCAAAAGAAGTGAAGCTTTAAGGAAGTATTAACATGACATTGTTACTGTATATTTTACTTGCTCAGAATGTACTCTCAGTTTTAGTAAATGTCTTAGATTTTACCAAGCATAGCAACCTTCATTGAAAAAGCTGGTAATCTGAGCAAGAAGAAAACTGCTCAAAATGACCAGTTCTGGTAAAGAACCGTACATTAATAGTATTCCTCAAATTCACCTGCAAACTGAATTCTACATTTTTCTATAAACCATACACAGGAACGTACCTGGACTGTGTTCACTGCAAATTACTGAAACTGTGTAACACCTGGTCTCAGAACAGACTGAAAATTGAGGAACAAGGCTTGGACTGTGATTAAGATGAATTAGAAAATCCATTAAAAAAAAAAAAGGTCTATTGCCAATGTTCACTTTCATCTTTTTAGTAACAGATATTGAAAATTAAAAGAAATATGTAAATGCAATAAAGACCAGAAACTGTGTGGTACCCAGCAGGCAGTTCTGCCTGTATTGCTCGCTGTGGATGGAAATAAGGACTCCCATCGCATAGCAGTTTGAGCCATTGCAAGAAATATTACAAGCTTCATTTTGACAAAACTGAACTAAAACTAACTGATGATTAATGTGAGTAAACCCCCCCAGTGGCTCAAAATCCACATGCAAAGGAAATATTTCAACACCTGCATCTAACTTTGAAATAAAAATCAGCACATCTGTTTTATAAATGTAAGAGTTAAATGAGGCCACTCCTCTAGCTTACGCGATTAGATACAACTATACTGTAACTATAACAAAATTAAAAATAAGGTCATTAAGATGGACCAGAACATTCCCTTTGGATAAGTTCTGAATGTTAGTCTACACCAAAACCCCACAAGCCCGATGTCCAGACTGTCCATTCCAAAGAGCACGTATAGCATTGACTGCAAGTGTAGAAGAAGCAGTTAGAGAGTAAACATCTAGGAGATGAGAAACATAAAACGTTCCGAACCAGTCTCTAGCTATACCAGCCTGGCAGGCAATGCTTTGGGTGAGTCTGTCAAGTATTGGATTGTGACCTGTTAGGAGTGTGAATCCCTTTCGTACAAATGGATGTAGGTGCGCCACCTGAATCTCTAACTGTAACTCCAGCCTGTAACTCCCACAGCTGTATCCCGTGTTAGGACCAGGCTGCACATTCACAGCTATAATCCTCAGAGCCAGCACTCTGAGCGTGACAATTGCATACCTCAGGATTCAGTCTATTCAACCACATCAGCACAGGATTAGCTTTCCTTAGAGACAGCGTGTGAATCCTGGCCAACAGTCCTTGTTCTGTGCATCAGGTTTGATGGTCATTTTACAGTCTAGGAGTCCAGACCTACAGTCCTCAATAGGAGTCCAGACCTACAGTCCTCTAGTTATACCTCCGTTCCGGACCCCACCTTTCTCTCCTTATAAAAAGTCCAGCTCCAGGGCCTGGTATAGTGATAGGAGATCACTGTGATTGGATATCCTCCAAAAGGGCATGTTGTGCTAAAACAAAAAACAAAGCAAGAGTGATGCATAGGTTTCATATATTTAAACAAAGGGTATTTTTAAATGCATATTAAATTTTTCAAAGGATTATTGCGCTTTCCAGTATAACTACTTAGTTGATGTTTGAAAATTATTTAAAACCGAATTCCCATTTATTGAGAATAAAGTTTAAATGATTATTTTCACAAAACTGTACAATGTGAAGTTGGCAGAAGAATTCCGTCCCCGTTTCCCCTTATAAGGTATCGAAATACAGACAATCGAGTAGTGTTTAAATCTCATGCAAGACCTCCTGGGACTTCAAAGGGTTTTGAGATATTTAAATTTTGGTTCAAACAGATGTCTATCGTCTTTACTACATTACTTCCGGCAGAGCAGGTGATAATTGAATTTGAATCCAGTAAACACTGGGAAGATTTTAAAGAGGCTAGGACCTTTATTTTTTTCTGGTTTAAAATAAAGGTTTTGTTGATAACAGAGGAGGAAATACCTGTTTAGCTGCAAATTCCTCATCACGACCGTCTCCGATCACCACATAGGTCACCTTCTTCCCAAAGCGAGACACAATCCGCTCAAAGCAGCTCTCCTTCCCTGCAATGAAATGCCAGCTAAAAACAACAGGCTACCAGATACAGAAAATGAAGGCTACGGCGCTTAAAAAAAAGCATGGATAAGAAGCGGCATTACAAAGTCCTCTTCTTTTTTATTTCAAGGCTGCCACAAGATAGCAGTGTGTGGAGATAACTATATACTGGTTAACACAAAATGCTATGGAACAGAGCAAGCACCTATACACACACTTAAATATATATACTTCTTTCATTTTTAACAGAATGTTCGTTATTACTAGCTTCACTAAGGGCTAAGGACATTGCAGCAGTGTTGTAGATAGAAAGCCTGTTACCTATTTTTGTGGCACTGTAAATGTTTTCGATGGGGAACACCTCTCCTAGTCCGTACAGGAGCACCTTGGCCAAGGCAGGCACCAGCTGGGTTGTTGTGACCAAGACATTTACACACTTTCCTCTAAAAGGGGGAAAGGAACATTTCATCAGGTTTTTGGTATAATTCATAATAAACGCAACACTAAAACCGAGGAACATTCAACCCAGTGGCTATAAATACTGAAGATATGTTACAGTACTCTAGTTAAGGATTACGTAGATTTTTTCTTTTTTTTAAAGCACCCACGCAAGATGAAAAGAATATAGATTTCAAAATGGATCAGAAGGATGCCAAGGTTTTCAAAATGCAGCTTTGTGTACTAACTGTTTAGCCATTACCAGTGAGTCTTGTATGTTGGCAGGGTCTATTGCCATGAACTCAGAGATTAAGTGTTACAATCACAGCTTGTGAGTTACCAAACACAGAATGAAGGGAATTTTTTTTTTTACCTGGATTGAATCAGTAGCAAAGATTTTAATGCAGTCCCTAACCAAGAGTCGGTCACAACTTCGACATCCCCTTGAAGCCGACCCAGTAAATCTCCTTTCATCGGACTGAGGAGTCCTGCGAAAATTAGAAAAACATCATTAAAAACTCGGAGTATTGTATAATAATAATAAAAGGCACGCCCGTGTAGATTTGTAAACCCTGCCATGTGCACAACTTATTTAGCAGTTAGTTATACAAGGCAAGTTCGTATAACTGTTTACTTCACCTCATAATAGGTATTTATGTAACATTCAGCCTCCACAAAGATTACATAAAAGCAGATCGCCCGAGCTGTGCACATGTACAAATATATAGAAGTGTGACATATGAGGAGTCAGCCTGAATCCCCTCACGTTTTAAATCAGACAGAATCAGACATAATGAGGTACATTTTTTTTTTTTTTTTTTTTTTTAAATCAACTCAAGTTTGCCAAAATTCAAATCATGCAATAGCTGTTGAGGAAAACCCTACTATTAAAGCTACTTTGTGTTGTGAAAACATACGAGTGCCAGTCAGCAGTGAGCACATGCAAGTCTATGGAGGATGTAATTATATTTACATACACACACATATATATATATATATATATATATATATATATATATATATATATATATATATATATATATATATATATATATATATATATATATTATATATGAGGCGCTTACCCCCAATGTTGCCTTTGTAGGTGTTGTAGATCTGCTTCAGGCGGCGGTAGCGGAAAGCCAGCTTCCTCATCCACTCTGCCCCTCCCTGCACGCCAGCTCCAGAGCCGGGGCCCGCGCCACTACCAGAGCTGCTAAAGCCATCCGTAGTGAAATTATAGTTGCTTTAGAGAAAGCAGAACAGACCGCAGTTAGTCCCATTGTCAAGATCTTAAAGATTATACAGTTTCAAAGCATTTTAACACCCTCACAGATTTATAATACTGAAGCGTTGTTTCTATGGGTATGGACACAATCATCCTGCTGAATAATGTTACGTCAATATATGGCATTACATAACAATTTATAGTTTTCCCATATGCTTGATGAAAAACTGACAAATTAAAAAATGCGACATTTCAAAATCCAACATGAAGTACTACTATTATACTTTCGGCAAGACCTTTGTGATATTATTTTAGTAGTTTCTTTGACTACGTGATGTCTCAATCCTAAACTTCTAGGTGATGCAAAACTTTTGGCCAGAGCGCTACAGCCGTTAGCATTCATTTCATTACAATAGCGCGGTTTGGATTGCAGGTCAGTTCAGACTAGCAGGGGTGGGATTAGGGAGAAGTAAAGTACTGAAAAAGCAATTTAGTATTGCTGTGACATATTAATTAAGATAACTGATCTGTCTTGTGTTACAGGGGGCAGGTTAATGGTTCTCTGGTGTGCATGCAAGTACTGAGACCTCATATTTAGGCCATAGCAGTGGGCTTTAAGCAGGGGGCGTGAAACAGAAAATATAAACTGAATCTAAATAATAGTTTAGGTAATTTTGAAATTTCATACCCACACCAAGTTAACCATCAAAACACATCAATTTTCCATAAAAAAATAAGAAAACTAACATACAAGTAGGAACCCTTGAAGGCATCACATCGCTGGCTGTTAATTTAGTTTTGAAATAATCTATTTTTATTCCATTTAGTTGAAAGTGGAATATCAGAATAGAGCGTAAACTGAGAAGTGTTTCCAGAACCAGATTTTGAGCAGTGGAAATGAATCTCTAAGTGTCATACCAAAAACAATGATACTACCTTAGATCCTGACCATTGTCATCAGAGGCAACGTCCTCCACGTGAACCTGATCACATTCCTAAAGAAACAAAATGAAGATGCACACCCTTCATGACTGATTGACAAGTCCTTCCTTCTCTTTCTGTACCAGGAAGTTACAACAAATGCCAGGAATCCAAATGTAATTACATACTACCTCAAATATGATCTTCTGTTAAAAAAAAAAAATAATAATAATTTCAATCCTTATTCATATAAAGTGACACTTCTTGTTAAGGGCTACCAAATCAAGAAACATATTTCATATATACAGTAGGCCCTGCCATATCTGATCCTGTAAGAAATGATCCCCTCTACTAATCGATGGACCTCTGGCATGTATCATTTACACTTGCTGCTACCAATTGAACAGTGCTGATGGTAACCAATCAATGCACATTTTATTATGGGTCTAGAATAGTGAGTTCAGCTCTTAGCAGGACAAGAAGTCAGCTGCAGATTTTCTTTGTATAGTACTGAACTGACATTGTTAATGCACAATACCCGACTACAATGTGGTATAACAACTCCCTCTGAGACACAAGCCAGGCTGTGAACAGGCGCTATATGACCACGCAGCTGTGTCTTTACCAGCTGAGCCACTCTGGGACCCTGCACTTTAGTTATCCCTTACTGTACTTGGAAGGTGGACAGTGTCAGAGCATCTGTTTTAGAGCATCATCTTTCTACCAGAAATGGATACCTCCAGGTCATTGAAGAACAAATGTGTGTCTGCCAGCTCAAAGATCAGCTCCTCCATCTGCAGACCGAGTGTAAGAGCTGTGGCTGGGTCCTGGTCAAAAACAGAAACAAAGCACTCACCCAGAGTCAGCTGAAGAGTATTAGCATCTAATTTTCGATCTGTTTTGTGGTTTTACTGCTCCCCTACCTTGATGACATTTCTGAGTGTTTTTAGTTTTTTTCTTCAGTTCTAGTTGCTTGTCATGGATACATGTAACTAAGACACAATCAGCCAAAGAGTTTTTAAAAAAAAATGTTATTTACTTATTTATTTTAAAACAGAAAAAAGACCACCATCTGGTAATCTGCCACTTCAGAGTAAGTTTCTTTTTACTGGCAATGCACTGCTTTGTAGAAGACGGCAGATCTAGCCTACATTACATTTGTCTATGGCAGGCAACTGGAGCTGAAGTGCAGCTCAAAAAGTACCTCAGAGAAATATAACAAACTGTATGTAATTGTAACTAGAACCACTCAGAAGGATTGCAAACCTCATGTAAAGGTAATGGGATAGGTTAAACAAAAAAATGTAATGTGAAGCTACTTCTACTTAAAGTAGATACATTTTCCTAGTTTTTCCTGGGTTTGTGATTCAGTGTTAAGGATGAAAATGCCATGGCACCAACTGAACTACTGAACTGTATTGCTGTGCAGTAGGAGAAACACAAGCAGCGGGCGTAAAGTTTGGGGTGAACGTGGATTTGCAGTACCTACCTTTCCAAACTTTTGTGCAAAGGAACCGGTGAGCAGTGAATGGAAAACAATAATAGTTTCATCCAGATCCCACAGAAACACTCTCTGGAAAATAAAATATAACGATCCTGCTTACAGACTCGGTTTAGTTGAAACTGTACAAACATATAGGATAGCCAAGCCAATCAAAGCAGTGAACTTGAACGCTCTGTCCAGATGGGGAAATGCAACTTCCTTACGATGTTAAAGATCTGAGAGAAGGGACAGCTGAAGGCATTTCCCCGACGCTGAGCAATTGAACAGGAGTTCCCTCAGTGCGTACCTCTAAGTCACTCTCGGCTGTCTGTGATGCATCCGATCGCTTCCCTTTCCCTTTGGATTTGCCGCTGCTGTTCCGGTGGCCTGTCTCCTCTGGGTCTCTGCCAGCTGCAGACAGGGGCGACCCTGCTGAGGAGTCTGCTGGAAAACAAAATCAATTACCTCTCCCCCACTGTTTTTTTTTTATATATATATATATATATATATATATATATATATATATATATATATATATATATATATATATATATATATATATATATATATATATATATATATATATATATATATATATATATGGGAACACACAAGAGAAGTGTATTGGTCTACAGTTGTTTCAAACAGGTTACTCTTCTTTTGTTTGAAAAAGTGTGAAACTAAGAAAAGAACTGGCAGAGCAAAACTCTGAGGCCCAGCACACAGTCCCATGAGTTAAAGGCATGAAAATTCATTTCACCTCTAGAACTTAGGCAACAGATTGTAAAAGTACTCAAGAAGCACTTCACATTGAAAAAATATAAAGCTATATTATTATTACTATTATTATTTATTATTATTATTATATACACTGTCTTGTGTTTGAAATGGAGAAGGAAATTATTTGCCTGGATGTAAACACCTTTGACTGCCATGACAACAATAACTTGTTTAAAATTTAAACCCGTCTGAAATACTACATTCAAAAAGAGCCTTTGATGCAAAGTTAACCATCCAAAAAACAGAAAACAAAGACAGCGATGACCCCATTACCTGTTGCTGGAGGCTGCTCAGCAGCTGCGGGAGCAGGAGCTGGAATCTCTGCCTTCACACTCTGGTAGGCTACAGTATTGACAAGACCACTGACAGCACTGCTGTTTGCAACACCCCCTGGCACAAAGCTTGGAGCCGCATAATACTGGGGGAACTGGTTTGGGCCCAGGGTGGTGTAATTAGGGTATTCCTAAAAAAGAACGAGGCACATAAGAAAAACCATGTGAAAATCATCACATGGCACAGAATCTCAAAAGAAAACACAGTACTGTACAAAAAAAAAGAAAGAAAAAAACCCCACACAATCAATCAATTCCTAATGGCTTATTTCGACCTTTACAAAATATTTTTGTTATGACTCCTCTCCTTACAGTAACAGGAACTTAATCTGCAAATGAACAGTATATGACAGAGGAGCTCAGCTTACAATATGCAGTCATCTTGCCAGTCGGAAGTACGCAGAAGAACAGAAGAGACAGGGCAATGTATCAATGGCATACATTAACTTATTATAATTCATCTGCTCAATGAATAAAATGACTGCAATGCTACCACATAGAGATTGACACTGGCACACTCTCCAACATGGGCTCACCAGAGGCTGTGATCGACTGGTTTTACTTTACTTCCAGGAGCTGTTGGTTCATTAAGTGTAGCTCTAACTACAAAGTCTGGATTGGAGCTAAATGAATGCTCCCTGGGAAGGTGTCTACATCAAGAGCTTCTCTTGTTCAGAAGAGTAAGCTGTACAGTTCACAGGAACAGGGACCATGCACAAGCACATCAGAAACAACAACAATGTAGTTACTTGAATGCACAGCCTTCTTTAGAAATGAGCAAACTGAAAATGTACAAAGTAAGATGCCACATGATAATAAAATCTAGAAAACCAAACCTGTTGTGCCACAGCTGCCGTTGCTGTACCAGCAGGGACACTGGAATAAACGCTTGATGTTGTGAAACTGGTACCTGCAAACAAAAAATACACAGTCTTTTAAAACTAACCTCGCTTTTTAGGGCATCTGGTACCATACTAGGTTAAATAAGTTATTGGGGCAAGCAGCTGGTTGGTTGAAAGAAGGTGAAATTAACAGACCTTTCTATTTTAAGTGGACAAAACCAAACATAATAGAAAAATTAATTGGATACAATTGTATACCACATATTACAACAAAGTCACATGATTACATGTCAGCCATCTAAGGTCACCGGTCAACATGACGCATGTAGTCAAGTTGACTCAGAGGAGTTGAAAACACAAAGCTGGGATTCTTAACAGATTACCTTGGGCAGGATATGAATAGTGTGCTTGAGCAGGCTGTGTTGAGGTAAATGCTGTGCTGAAACTGAGGAAACCAGGCTGTGCAACAGACGGAGCCTCAGACAAGCTGCTCTCAGATTTGATACCTGGCCACATTGCACCTAGAACAGCAACATCGTGAACACAAACAAACAAACCCAGCTAGCGTTACATAAACAGAGATAAATATGCAACGCTGTCCCTCAACGTATTTTAAAAGACACTCTCTGAAATAAACCTGTCTTCCGATTTCACACAAAGAGCCAAGTTTAGAAATTACACGTTGTTAGTGCTCACTTAAGTGCAGTAAGTTACAGGATGGTACTGAGAAAGTACACCTAAGTCAGCACGCAGGTGTTGTTTCCCAAGGTCAGATCGGAGACGATGGCTCTGCAAACAGCTCTTACCGAACGGAGGTAGGCCGTAGTTTTGGCTGGCTTGTGGGTAGGCAGTGTAAGTGGTAGATTGAGATGAGGCGGGGTACTGCGGCTGTCCAGAGTACGTTGTGATGGCTGGCGCTGCTACAGATGGGGAAAGGATGTGCGTGTATGACCTGAAAATGAAGAGTCAATAAAAGAAATCATCCCCTTGCCAGAGAAAGACTGCTGCTACACACAGTATACAGTCAGGTCCTGGGGGGTTGCAATATAGAAGTGGGTACTCCGGGGCTGCAGAAGTTAAGCGTAGTTATAGACATGTACATAAAACCCTGTGTTACAAGAATGTGAACCAAAACTCATTCCTCCATTGAAAACATTCAGAAAGACTTGGAAAAAGTTAACTTTAGTTTTAGTACATACTCTACAACCGAGTGCTTTGCAGTTATAGAGGAGATAACTACTCCAGACATCTGATCACATCCTTCCTCAGTTAGAATGTGTGCAATAAAAAGTGTTTGGACAATAAGCATTTAGCTACCAAGAAGTACAGTACGCTTGAAAAGAATGTGCTGGCTTAGAACACTATGGTGCTCTGGCAATTCATTCCTATTCAAAAAGATGCATACTTGGTAAGCACTGCCCTGCATAAGCAACCCCTTTGTAAACATGATAGGAAACATACTTGCTTGTCTGGTAGAGTTGCGAGGTATATTCATGCGATGTCTTTGTGTTAAAGCCTGTGCAGGTTTAAAGACAAACACAGTTATGCGTCACAGAATGGTTTAACCCATTAAGTACCAAACACATTTTTCACTGAAAACAATTAGAACACAAGCTGCATTTATATCATGTGATACATTCTCAATCAGTATTTCTGTAAAAGAAAAAAATGTAATCTTCCGTTTTGGCTAAAAAAAACTGCTGCTCCTATTTTGAGGTCCGGCATGTCTCACTTATAATCAGACCAGTGAAATTTCACACTGGCTATGAAGCTCGACACATACTGAATAGAGCTTTGTCATCATTGTGGGGAGGAAAACACCAAGAAATCATTTTCATGCTTCAGTTTGTTAATTCAGATTGAGGTGTCATAAAAACATCTGAGGAGCTATATTTGCAGAATTAAATAACATTTCAATTTAATTTTGCAGTTATTTTTTTTGTAATTAAATTTTTATTGAAAAATTATATACAAAATGAACAGAAAGATATTGGAATTAATTTAGCAGTTAACAAAATTAGAGTAAGTTACCATAACAGTATAAAAGATAATTAAAACAGGCAGATTATTTTAAAAACGCTCAACAAAATTAGCCTGTCCTAAAATGAGAACAGTGGCACTTAATGGGTTAAAGAAAAAAATGACAAGATCTGATCAATGTCATTCAAGCATTGGAAGATCATCAGTTACCACACTTTTCCAACAAACTAAACAGTAAGCTTTCTGTATGAACTAATATTGAGAATGACCACAATATTAATTTTTTTTAATAACTGGTGCAGGAAGAACATTGCTTTTTGAAAAATGAATGAAACAAAAGCATTGAAAACATACCAGCCTCTGTGTATGTGTCTGCCGGGTCTCTCACGGATTGGCTCACTGGATCAGGCGCTTCTCTTTTAACTGCAAACAAAACAACCGCCTGAAAGTTTTGGATATGCAAGGCTCCAAACATCTGGAAACAATATATGCAAAATATAGATGTACTGCAGCTGTAGGTTGCAGCTGATATGTTATAGGTCAAGAAAAAAAACAGTTGAGTGTTGTAGGTAAACAGAAATAAAGTATGAAACTAGATACTACTTTTATGACAACTAAAGGCACAGTAAGAAGCAAATAGGCTTGCTATAGTGGCTCACATCTTAGAAAGCTTCAACATATGACAAGACGCATCTTTTTCCACTCGAACAATGCAATAATTCTTTGGCTAGTCATTGCATGAGGACAATTTAAGATACGTATCTAATCAAATTACCACACAGCACTTGCTGAAAAAACTGTACTTGCTTAGACATATGTTTCAGCACTACAAGAAAAATCTGCATTAACCAAGCTGACGTGAGGCTGCATTGTTGCATTCTGCTAATTATACCCAGATTACCCCCCTGACTTGCCTTCATTGAGAAGGGCCATGCTGGAGTCCAGGAAGCTAGCAGGTTCGGGTTTGTGAGCAGCAGATTCCCCGCCACCCACCTGGCTGCGAGTATCTGGCATCCCCTCTGTCCTGCGAGAGCAAGAGTCGCGGTTCACAGATCCATCATAATCAAAGAAGGCAAAGAAAGAAAGAAAGAAAGAGAATTCATTTGGTTTTCCGCAGTATTTTTGTAGTTTTACCATTGGTTTACATTGCATCTTCAGGAGCTCACCCTGGTTTACCATGTTTATTACTAGGTTTTATCATACCTCGCTTATTCTTTACAATGTTTACCTATGCTTTATTACACTTTGCTGTGCTTTTAATATGGTGAACTATTATAGGGGAATCTATTGAAAGCAGGGCAGAAAAATTAGGAAGAAAACTAACATTTTCCACCAAAAACAAACTGGGAAAAAAATAAAATAAATAATATACACATACATACATACATACATACATACATACATATATACATATATATATATATATATATACATATACATACACACACACACACACACACACACACACACACACACACACATACACACACACATATATATATATATATATATATATATATATATATATATATATATATATATATATAAAATCAGATCATTTCTAATAGCAATAATGACAAAACTAGGTGCTGATTAAACACCCTCAAGGTGGTCTACAGCTGCACATGCATTTTATTACTCTATGCCTTTACAAACAGGTCTTATTTTTCATATTTATTAAGTCACTGGGGTATATTTATTCAGAAGAGAAACCTTGATGAATGCTCTTCAGAATCCAGCAACTCGTGTCGAGCTTTCTTTGCCTGTAAAATAAAAATTCTGGTTGTGAAAAACAATCTTGTGTTTGTTTAGTTTAAAGCAGTAACAAGTAATCTAAGACTAAATGCATTACCAATCCATTACTGGCTTGTTTGCACAGAAATAAGACCCCTTTATAATATTTTTTTAATTTCATACTTTATTTTCAATTGGGTTTTTACATTTCAGCAGAAAAAGTTTAATAAAATAAACGTTACAATTTATACAAGTAAGTCTTTATACAACTAAAAGTTCAATTTTTGTTTTGTTTTGCGATACACATTTTAAAATGTATTTTAGGTACATGCGAAGTGAAAAACCCAGTCGAAAACGCTCTGGGTGACCTGGCTGAAATATACAGCAAACCCACTATGATTAAAAAACTGGAAGACATTGAGAAAGACTTGACTGAAACATTGGTGATTTACTATCTTCATTAAAGTATATAAAAAATGGAAAATCAAACCAGGATTACCAAAGTAAACTTTTGCAAATTTTAAAATATATAGGGCTGTGCCAAATGATTATTTTTGTAATTGAATATCCTAACAATTTATAAATCGAATAATTGATTATTTGGATTCAAGTGCATGGCTTCCTCCCCCTTTTTTTTTTTTAAACATGTCAGTTTATTAAAGCAGATATGCCAAACAGTAAAATGACAAGTATCCTTTATAATATACTTACTTCTTGGTAGCTATTAATAGGACGTACTTTTGTTCATAACAAGCTTCAAAAGAAAACCAACAACGGTATATGCTCATTAACTCATCAATACAGATTTCTGCTTTTGGAACTTGTAATTAAGCGCTACAGCAATACTTGTGAAACTTGCTAATGTTGTAGGTGCATTTACGACACATGAAATTCACTTTCTGATTTACTGCAGGTTATAAAATAATGATGAAACGTTATTAACAACACACAAAGGGTGCAAAATTCATTCAAAGAACAGGTGCCTTTGTGTAACTATCATTATTTGTAAAAGAATGGCGTTTGGGTACAGCCAGGAAGAGCAACACTTCAAATCAAAAGAAAATGAAAACTGCTGTTTTACAGCAATCTGAATAAACCACTGCTGAACCGTTTACATTTCACAAGTCATGATCTAAACAACTGCACCTAGCGTTTGCATAGGCGGAGACAATTTCATTAAAACTATTGATTTCACATGGCATGCTGCCTTTTTGTTCTCATTAAAACTAACATTCTTTTCTAAAGCAGACTACCCCTCCCACCCAACCCAATTATAAATGTTTCTGATCGATTGTATTTTTCCCAGCACTTACCGGAAGCTCTGTCAGCTCCGGGGCTTCATCCATCACGGTCTGGGAATATCAGGAGTCTCTTCAGCTGATTCTTCAGGGGATTTCTACTCTCCAAAACCCTGTTTAAAAAAAGCAAACATTTTGCACTCCTTTTTATACTGTTTGTTTAAGTGGGGGAGGTAGACGTGCGGGGATATCAAAAAGGTTTTCCTTTATGCAAGGCAGGAAATGAAGCACGCAAGACACGTGCACAGGGTTTACACATGACACGTTTTTCACACAAAGTATTCAGCTGAATACGAACAGAAATAGACCCAACACATGCACACGTGTACGACCTGAGCATCAATATGCCACTTATATAACCAAATGTAGTTAATGAGGCCATCACTGTTAACTGAGATTTTATGAATACTATCTGTACCTCCTGAAGGATTAATGGAGCTGCATTCGAGTGATCAAGTTCAAGCTGTCTTGTCAATACAAGGTGATAGGATCTAACCTGCTTTTTTTTTTTTTTAATTGTTTATATAGAGCATTTATGTAAGTGGCATAAAATTAGGAAGGGTCATATACAGGTAAGCCAGACTGGAGCTCTAACAACCCTTAGAAAATTGGCTTTTTATTTCCTGGCATCTCATTGGTTAGTAGCCTCAGAAGGGGGAGGGGGGTACATTAACTTTCAATAAATGATCTGGAAATACAAAGTACCTGCACAGGTGCTTTTTCACCTGGACAGATATCCTTGAGCCAGCTCATTTAAACAACAAAACTTGTTTTTTGTCTTTTTATCGTAACAATTGCCCATTTTCTAAGTGCAATAAGACCCTCCAGGGTGGGCGGTATTGGGCAATACCGGACCTTCCAAGGGCTATAAGGCCCTCCGTCTGCGGTGTCGGACCTTAGTACACCCTTGGTCTGTCCGCTATTGCCCAACACCGGCCACGCTGTCCGGTCTTATTGCTTACAAATTCCACTCATCATAGTCGCTGCTGCTTTATCAAGACAAGTAAAAACATCCTGAATAAACGGCTATCCCAATTAAACTACTTGGAAATAAAGGTGCAGAACAGAGACTGAGACCGTTCACTGAAGCAACCAGATAAACAAATACTGGCATGCTAGAATTTGTTTATCCGCTTGCTTATATGTATTTACATTTCTCTGCTTCCTGCTAAATGTGATGAGGGCTGCACCTAATACTGCCCCAGTCTCTCATAGTTGCACTGACATCCAAAAGCTAATTCTGGATTGACCTTTAAAACAAGTATAGTCAATCTCTGTTCTGCACCTTTACAGTAAAACTAATACAGACCTGCAAAAATATATTTTTTTAGGGGCAAAACACAAAGTCAGGTTCACTGACAGAAATGTGAATTCTAAACAGGATGTTTTTGTGCTAACAGGGGCAAATGTGTTTTCGTTCCATCTTACAGTAATAAAACAAATACTAATGACCTCTAATTCTGCATTTTAGTGATGTACAAACTACCTGTTTTTTTTTATCATCCATTTCAGATATACTTAATTTTGAGTGGAAATTGAGATCAATTGGAAACTAAGAACTGCACTTAAATAACATAAGGACCAAGGAAAAGACATCTCCATTCAGGTTACAGAGCCCCCATACTAGTAAGATTTCTGTTTGATGCTTGGCACTTCATTTTGATGTTCCTCAATTCATTTGATGCAGTGTGAATTGTTAGAGTTTGATTATTTTGCCATGCTTCCAGCAGTCACTCTGAAAAATAAACTGATCAGCAAAACAGGCACACTTGAAATGAATACCTGTCATTAATTTAAAGTTTCCCGGTTTTGCTGACCCGTTTCCAGTCACAGCACTGGTTTATTTTTTGGCTATCCCACGATGTCAGAGGTTCTCCACGAGGATGTTCTTGAATATCTGAAAACGCCCACACTGGTAAACACAGACCACGAGGGAGACAGGGAAAAAGAAATCTACGACGGTACTCATCACAACAGGATATATTCTTAACAAGAGGAACAGAGACGGACAAAGTATATTAATTAATGTTAACTAAATAAGTCACATGATCAACATACTTTATTGTAGGGCTTCTTCAGATTTGGAGAATTAAAAATGGTAAAAATGAGTCAAGCAGGGTCCGCGTCTGTCTCCCATACAATACAGATCAGACACATCACTCGCAAAAACGCCTCACGTTTCCCAACACTGGCCCAACTTGCAAAATAAACGTGTCCCATAGTGATCAACGTTTTGTTTTTCTTTTATGTTGCAATCCTAGTTTTTGTTACGTGGAACGCAATAAAACGTTCATTTTATTTGAAGTGTTAATTCAAATTAAAAAGGTATATTATTTAATGGAAAATGTGTCTACGGGCCACTTTGTTTTTTGCGAAGACACAGCTGAGTGAAATTATTAAAATGTGTTGTCTACTTTATGTACAGTTTTGACTACTGCATGACATCCTTTCTTTTGCAGTTAATTAACTCGGGGGGAGAGGACTTCACTGCCTAGTCTTACTTATGGGATATTTTCCAACTCTAATACAGTGTTCTACATAATAGCTTTGATAATGTTTTGCAAATATAATGCAAACATTCAATTATTCGTCCCAGCACTAATAAGAAGGCAATATTTGCTGTCCAAAAATATGGCAACTATATTATTAGGGCACAGGTTAATGAAGGGGACTGTTACATTTTACCATCTCAAATGCTCCGAGATCTGGGCAGTTAAAGTAGTGGTGGGTTTAAAAATATCCCTCAGAGGTGGATAAGCCGATGTTTCATGGCTCACCGTACTGAATGTTTTGACACAAACACCATACAGAACAGTGCAATTAGTAGATTTCAGAGTTTTTAAATGTAATGTTTGTTTGTCTGAGCTAATAAAACACAGGTGTTTGGTCCGAGACTTGCAGGTAACCCAAGCTCCCTGGAGCTAAGCCGGCGTTTCCGTGTGAGACGGCTGGTGGATTGTGCTGTTGCTGCCGAGAACATAAAATCTAATCTGGTTCTATTGAAATGGAAAGCGTGGCACGTCAGAGTTTCTAGCAGTTTGACTGGACAAATGTAATTCTGGGACATGCTGTACAGCACTGTAGAATTTAGCAAACGTGTTGATCGGAAATGTGCCGGACAGAGTAACTCTGTGAAAGGCGCTGGCGTAGCTGTACTCTCCCGTCTCCCTCCTGTCATGCAGGAAGAGCAATCAAGAGGGTAATATGTTCTTTCTCTTTCACTATCTCTGTATTAATTGAAGCCATCAAATCAGTGAGAGTACAGTGCTTGACACGTTCTGTGAAGTTTCCGACAGTGGCTAATCATAATTGAAAACAAAATAAAGGAACAGGTTTGGTTTAGGTACCACACTAATCTTAACAAATTCAACTCAATATTTTCAACCAAGAGAGTCACAAGACTTTGCCAATTCAGTAGTGAAGACTGGTGGCTTCTATTAAATCACATTTTATAAACAAATGCCTTTTTGAAATAAACGTATGTTTTAATTTTGAAACAATAACTTATTTTCTGCCTGATAATTCGAATGTTTATTACGATGCTAGTTTCATGTTTTCTTTAGATCCCCCCCAAATATTGACCTAACCCTTATCACAATTACTTATGAAAATATAAAAAGAAACTGGTTCAGATAAGAAAACCTGTTAACAAACTTAAATGATTGATGTTTAGAGGATTCAATTTTTTTAACTAAAAGTTACACATGAATTATTTCTTGGTTTGTTCACTTTGGCGTGTCAGGCATACAGTATAATATGCATAGAAAGCTGGCAGGAATTTTGAAAGCTACCTGTAGTATGTACAGTAATTGAATATTACAATAAAGCACAGCTGCACAGAAATAGATGTAACTGCAGGCACAGTGGGCTGTTAGAGTTATTAATGATATTTCTGTAGTAAAAGTTGATCCAGGGGGGACTTGGGTATTTTTGCAACTTACAGGTTTTCAGGTACCTGTGCTGACCACTAAAAAAAAGACTACCATATACCCCCCTTGCTATAATAAATTCCCTTGATGAAGGGAAAAGCAAGATTCAAAGTTGTGTTTAATATACAGAGTGCTGATTTATATTATCCCTGTTTTTCTCCCCCATTTAGAATGTCAAATGGTTCCCTCATCACTGTAATCCCATAACAGCCTAGAGACAGTTTAACATCACCTAGAATTTTAGGTTTGAGAGAATAAAAAACATAAAAAAAAAAACAAACAGTAAGACCATAATTGATATTTTATGTAATAATGTAATCAAAGAAACTACAAAATGTTATCACAAGTGTCAATGGGAAACCATAACAGTAGTACAGTATTTCATGTTAGACTTCGAAATGTCACATTTTAAAATTCTGGCCAGTTTTTTTGTTAAGTAAATGGGAAAACTACAAAGCTTTGTGTAATTCAATATGTTAACGTTATTCAGGTTTCGTTCCACTTTATGAAGCAAAATGTCAGTTCTATTGGGTGCTGCAAAACATTTGGCCACATTGTAACTGTGGAAGTGTAGCTCAGGAGGGATCCTCTGATCAGTAACCAATCGTCTGTTTATACCCAGGAACTCAACAGCGGATATCAGCAAGCAACCACCCTCTGGAGGGCAAGTGGCAGCTCTGCCCTGCCAGTCACTTACAGTACAATTACTTAATTGTCAGTACGACAGCATGGGTCGGGGCTATCCTACACATGGCTCCTGAGCCATACAGTATAGGCTTGTTGAGCACCACAATATGGTTTATATAGGGCAGATGGGTTTGAAAGGAATGCATACCTTTGGTAGCAAGTACAGGTAAGTCGAAATGCAACAAAACTGATGTGTTGAGCACGTTAACAAGCACACAAACAGCATTTCCAGGGCTAGTGTAGTTCCAGTGGCTTTGCTACTGCCAGTTTTAACAACTTATTTTAGGTTACAAGCTTTTTTGTTTCAGTGGTATAGTACATAAATGTTTTTGTACAGCGCTTTAAAAATTCATAGTAATCGATCTTACAGACAAAAAGGTTGGTCAGCTCTGCTGTAGGTTATTTATAACCACTTTGGTCAAATTACGTATTGTGAAATTTAAGCATTGATGTTTAAAAGCCCATTCAGATGAAGCGGATGCATCTTTAATGGCATATTTATACCTTACAGAGGCATATAGAAGCTACGTGTAACTACACCCTAAAACTTTAGTTTATAGTTTAGAATATTCTGAATCTGAATATATGAATCTGTTTTCAGTGATCGCTCAATCAAACACAGAAGCAGAAATTTGACTTACATGCCAAAACACAAATGCAGTGAGTAGACAGCTACTTAAAAGACTGGTCTTGAAAATATACAGTATGCAGATGCTAGTTAAACTCTCTCAATGCTCCTACTGTCAAGGCCAGCAAACAGGTGTGTGCACTGAGCTAATTGATATCTTTAAAGTATGGATTCCTAATGTGTTCCAAACTGCAGTGTTTGCAAGTCACGCAGCTCCAAATGCACTTTAAAGCTGAGCTGTTGGTGGTTTGTCTATCCGTTTCCAAGCCCAGTTTTAAGTACAAGGATACAGAAAACAGCTGCAGACATGAATCAAATGATTATCTTCAACCAAGGGGACACTGTCAACTATCAATATTGATATTTAGAGTGTTCCAGAAATTTCCTTTTCCAAGCTTGCCGTGGGCCAAAGCAAAGCCTTTATCATCGGCATCCTTTTTTTACTTGGCTTGCAGCCTAAAAAGATTTGTATGACTTCATAAAATACAAAGAATTGACAATTTTTCTTCTAGTAATCTCAGATAACAGCAAATGTCACTTTAAAATGTGTTAGATTGTTTTTTTGGCAAAATCTTTGAAAAAAGCGCAGCTCTGACAGCACATTGTTGGCAGAAGTGTCAGAATAATTCTACTGTCACCGTACTGTATTGTGAGCTTTGATGATTGATACTGTACAGTTCACCTTAGGAAGATGCATGCATCTTATTTGTAGTAATGCACTGTTTAAGTACAGCGTGATTATAATGCATCAACGCCACGGGGCCTTCATCACCCTGTATGGTGAACTCACATGCATGTCAGGGGCACACACCACAATCCTGGGCTGTAAATTCAAAATCAGAGCTATCACAGCAACATAAAGGGTAGGCTCTAGGTGTCCTATATACACTTTGTGCACATGAAAAAATGTAAGTTTGACCTAGCCAGATTTCTTTATATAAACCCCCAAATTATGATCTCAGCAGCTTGTGCAACACAAAGACCAGAACCATTTTCATCACAATTAAAATCAACTCTTCTCTGGACAGAGGCGAGAGTCGAAAAAGTGCCTCCCCTGATTCCGATTCTCTTACAACCTGTGCTAAAGGTTCACCCTAATCGGTTAAGCGGTTCCCTAGATGTCATTCAGAGACGTGGTTGGACGGACCGTCAATATCACCATACCCACATTATGATGCGCTCAATAACTGGTGCAAAAGAATGTCATTCCTAACAAACGGGCATGCGGTTCCTGTCTAGAGACATGTGCAAAACACCAAAATGAGCGGGGATTAAGATGCACGTATACAAGGGCCCCAGTGCAATGATTATTGGTACTACAGTAGTTAGTGAAACCAAACTAACAAAATAAAACGTGTTCTTTCAAGGACCTTGGATTGAGAGGGTAAATCCACATACGGTCAACGAGCAGACGTGACTAAGCCATACACCCACTCCCCCCCCATCTCCGAAAACAATAACAAACAACTACAACGTGCTTACGTTACGGGTCGATATGGAAACGTGTTGGTGTGTTTTTTTTTTTTTTTTTTTGAGCGCTTTTTCCTGGTTCAGCAAAGTCCCTGTACTCCACAATGTTGATTTTTTTTTTTTTTTCACACTGATGCGCGTTAAAACAAAAGAAAACGTGCGAATGCAGCCATTCACGTAAAACGTAAAAAGGCAAAACAAAATAATGAAGGAAAAAAAAAACACCTCAAAGTTGATCTCTCTTATTGGAAGTGAAGCTGCAACGCCGAAATCCTCGCTAAAACTGAATGCACGGCAATATTTCCAAAAATAACCTTACCATTCCGATTTATTTAGTTTCTTCCGAGTCCCAAGCAGCGCATCCCCCCGTCTCCAGCCTGCTCGCTCTTCCCCACTGGTTGCCAAGTAACACAATTTAGCAGGAAGTGCCGCCGAGCCTCACTGCGCACGCGTCACTCTCACCTGGCTCTTACCAGCCAAACGAGAGCTCACTATTTGGCAGAAGTCGGCGCTGGTGGCAGAGGGCAATCTTGTTTCGATTGAATCTGTATGCTTTATTAGTATTTTTTATTTTTTGTAAAGATTACTTTTAAACGTAGCGAGTTAAAGGTTGTTTTAAGAGGAAAATGATAATAAAATTGAATACTTAAAGTGTGGTTAGAAAAGAAAAAATCATTGACAAAGTGGATTATGGAACGGGTGCCAAAAAAACTGATTTCCTTGTGTGTTGTTTATCTTGTGTAGCGCGTCGGTTTCCTGTTATTCTATGAGGGGCATTGCGCCTTTCTGCCATTTATAATATTTTACACATCAATTGCACGCTAGCAAGAAAGATACCAACTGCCCCTCGTTAAAAAGTGGCGCGCCTCCAGCCACAAACACGTGGTTTTAGTTCAAGCTCCTCTGAACCGAGAACAGAAAATAGTTGGAATCCTTTTCAGCCAATCGCAGCTCTCATGTTGTCCACTCAATTTATGAATGCAATATGATCTTTTCTTGCTTTCTTATACTTCAAATTAGAATATACAGATTTTTCAAATACAGACCATTTTTTTTTTGTCACTTCTGTGTCTCATGTGCATGTCAAATGACCTGCTTGGAGCTGGAACGCTGGACTGAAACAGAACTTTAGACCCGTCTTTGAAATCTGAATATTCCAAACTTAAGCATAAAATAACAGACAAAGAACCAAAAGATCTTCAACAGAAGAAAATGAGGACCAGAGATATATTGCTCTTGCTAATACCAAGCAAGGCAATTGATTTTTAAAGTATTGCTTAGCAACTTTGATTCTTGGTTTATTTTATCAGCCTGCAAAAGTTGTGCTCATGAGCCCTTCTTACTGGCTGTAGTATTATAGCACCAGGAAAGTCTAGAAAAGGAGGACTATTTCTTCAATATGTCAAATTCAAGTTGCTTCAACTGTTTTCAGAATAAAGAAACGCCTGAAAGTTGACTTGTGCTGCAAGGGATTTGTTACAAGTATTAAAAGTCACATAAAATAATGGACTTGTTAACTAGTTGGTCTTGTCATACTATTGTACACTAATGGCAACTTCAGGTCCTTACAAGTATGTAAAAAAACACAAGTACACAAACAAAACGTGGAGCCTTGTCCAGCCACTGGCACATAAAATCAAAGGAGTTGATAAAAGTGACCCCACACACAGAAATCCATCGTAATCATTTATTATTAAATTTGATACAGAACTTTTTAATCCTGATTTGATATTGCATTTTTTTTTAGGAAAATACCTTATGCTTACAACAAATGTAAATAAATATACATGACTAGTTAAAGACTTCCACATATGGAAGAAATGGCAGCATACCTGAGCTCTATCGCGTGTTGCAATATCTAGTGGAAGCTTTGCTGTGGAAAATGACGAATGTCGCTGCTACTCTTGTGGAGAGTTTAAGAGATCTGTACTGTGCTGTTTCAGTTTTGTCAAAAACAGTGAATCTGTTCTTGTCAGCGTGCACCGAAGAGGGATCACAGCATGACAGCATTGCTGTGCAACACTCTCAGCAGGGACAGTGTGCACGCTTCAATGACAAGTACATTTCCATCCATGCTGCTGGACTTTACCCACCCTGAAGGCTAGGCTCAGGTCTTAAATATTTATACATTTTAACCAATTGCCAGAATTCAAGCGCCACAAATTAGTGAGGCGAAATACTAGCCCTGTCTTCCAATTCTACAATAAAGCAGTTACAATCTGTATTTATTAACCAGGCAGTAATTAATATGATTTAGTGATTGATTAGTATTGATTATATTCAAGGTATGGTTAGGGCCAGTTTAGGTTAATAAAATGAAATAAGCGTTGATTATATCTACAGTCAAAAATGACTGATAATTACTGCCTAGTTAATATAATGTATCATTTGGGTAAACAGGCAGAGAGTAAACAAATAGGCAGTATAAAAGGGGGTTTTATTTGGTAACTCAGTGGTTATATTCTTGTCTTCAGTGCTGACGTGGATTTTGTTCCAGAATGCCTGGGTTTATGGTTGCAGTTTTTCAGAAGGTGATTTATCACTTCTGTATCAGATTACTGTGTAATATTTGTTCCCAATCCATAGGGTTGCCATTGCTGGCAATGTTGAGGAATAATGCGCCAAGATTAAACTCATATCTGTCAATCATTTTTCTGTTTGGGTCGTTAATTGAATCAGACCCTTAGTCTGCACTGAACTAAAGACAGAGACTGCGATGCCAAGCAGCATTCATTATAGAAGACAGGAATACATGGAAGTGGCAGGAAAAACGAAAACCAGCGGTGATGCAGACCGCAGAAAAACAAAAAAACATACAGCAAGAAAATAAAAAAAACAGGTTTGACCCTTTTTCACATCACAAGATTTTAACATGCATGTTTTACAAAAGAGATTGTTGTCACATATAATCTTTCATATTTACACGATGCATAACTGTATAAATACAATGACTCAATCAACCCATCTCAAAACACTTGCAGTTGGGGATCCTGATAAATTCAGCATGGATTCCCCACAGCAATCTTCATGTAAAATCACATTGGAGTCAATTCCATCTGCTTGAAAATCCAAGCCAATAAATAAACAGTGTTATACAGTATCAGGCAGTGGGGCTGCGTTTGTAGTTAAGTGCTGGTGGAAGATACCTGGAAGGACAGTATGGTCACTGAACCCTGCTATTTATAGCACTGTCTCGGTCCCAAGATTCTTTAGTCAAGACCACCAAGTGCCATAATGCTGAGCTGTAAAAGCCCATGCAGAATGGAATATCCCATTCAGGATTGCAGAGCGCCATGGCCTAGTTGGATTGTATTTTGTGTTTTAAAAGGCCTGTGTCGCCACCTGCTGGACAGATACCACAACGTCCCTTTTCCGAAAAGTGATATTTTTTCAAGCTCTCCTCAGGTTATCCTTTCCTGATCCTAAAGCCCACCTTACGTCTAGAAACAATGCAACTGAAACTAAGATCCTTTCTCAATGGATATATTCTCCACTGTGCTTTACTGAGAACGATGAAGACCATCAGATCTGATCCCTGTGTCAGTTACCGCCTCCAAAGTTAAAACCACACCCCTTGATCGATAAAGCTGGTCACAACACCTATTAATGATAAGTGCCGGCCTAGTTATCAACCTTGTCATTATAATATATCTTGCCTCTGCAAAGCAAGCCAGCATATACCATTTCTGTGCAATTAGTTTACAATATTCCCCAAACAATTGGCGTGTCTCATAGCCTACAGTGAAATGCAAGCAGTGGAGAATATAACTTTAAAACATGTATTGGTTACATAAATTCTTATGAAAAAAGGAGGAGTAATATACTACAGAGCTAGGATCATAGCTCACAACCCCCCTAGACACTAAGGGATCAGTGCACCACACAGAAATACTTAGGTTAGATAGGGTCAGTCAAAATGGGAGATACAGTACATTTGTATAAAAATATATCTTTATATATAAATGATTGCTCTAACACAGATATAAATCTACACAAACAACCCCCACTACTTCCAATAGCTAATGCCCCTATCCTTCAACCCCTAAGACAGGGGGAGATGGCATTCCTATCAGTTGTCCTCCAGGGGTCAAAAGCAGTTAAGATGTCGCAGAGGGGTTAAATGTCTGTCTGCTTTTAAACGATACGCTGGCAGCCCCAGTAACCACGCTGCACACTCATGTATCCGAAGGGTATACAGGACAAACAACGCCTGCTAACCTATTTCTCTAACTTCCCAGCGAGATGGATCTTGCTCTGTTTGCAGCGTGCCCCTCCATGCTGTCCGCTGACAGCAGGTTTCACCCTTCGTCTTGCACACGTCGTGAGAGGAGCTCTTGGTTTGGGATGCTCGTGACCGACCCGTCGGGTTCAGTCGTCAGTGCTCTTGTGTGGAGAGGGAGGGAGGCCGGCTGGCGAGGCTCACGCCGACGCTACAAGAAGGCGTCGTCAGCGGGAGGCCCGTAGGAGAAGCCGGGGAATGCTCCGGCCGCCTCTCGGACACTGCTGGTCACCAGGACGCTGTCCGAGTTCTGCAGGGAGTTGGTGATGGGCAGCTGGGTGAACTCGGTGTCAAAGTACTGGAGATCAACGGGGCTTGCCTGCAATCCAACAGCAAACCAGAACATCAGAGAGCTCCTTCCACTACTTCCTCTGTACAGATATGTATAATTACAGTATCATGTTATTGCACTACTTGTGCTTTGTAAACATCCATAACTTTAAATGCATTAGCTCCGGGCAGTGTATTAATATATATATATATAGTGTATTTGAATTTGAAACTAGTTTAAACAACTTCCAGTGTCAGCATTTGCTGTTGGCCCTGGAGTTCCTAATGAATTTCATTTCAATTGAAACAGGGGGCAGAAGGAGAACTCACCAAGGAGGGTATAAAAGGAGGGGTGATTTTCTTTGCTGTGAGGTCATCCCAGTTTATCGGGGAAAAGAAGGCGTGAGACTTGAGTTCCAGCTGCAAAGAATAAAAGAAAACAGAACATTAATGAATCTGTCAAGCCTGCACATTTCAGTAAGACCTTGATTCAGTTTTGTTATGTCAACAGTAACAGGCCTGTCCCAACCCTGCATTCCTCACTCTGTAGGAATCTCTCACATAATGCTGCAGTGTTATGGTTGAAGAAAATATTTTCCAATGCTATACCAGGCTGCGATTTACAATGCTTTTATTGTGCGTTACCTAGGGACACTGAAGGAGACTTCTAGTTGTCATTGAATTTTATTTTCTTCTAGTTTTTCTAACTGTAGCACTACTTCTCAGCTCGCTGAACAGTATACCCAAAAACAAGAGCCAACTCAATACAATGGAATACCACCTTCTAGGGCTTGAGTTGACCAGATTCTAGCCCCCAAACCTTACGGCTCATATTTGAGCTTGGAGAGTCTATCTGGGGCAGCTTGGGTGTGTTGTATTTAACTATAAAACCCTACATAGCGCTCACTGAATGCTTGCCATTGAAATGACACTGTTTCTCTTAGCATATGCCAGCGCGCTCTTCCTCCCCCTCGGCCTGGTGGAAGCAGTACTTACGAAGTCGTCCCTGGCCCCCAGCCTGTGTTTGCGGTCCTTCTGCAGCAGCCCCTGGAGCAGCTCGCACCCGGCGTTGGACACGTTGGGTTTGAGCACCAGATCCTTGTGCAGGATGTTATTGTACATCTCTGCTGTGTTCCGGCTGTAGAAGGGAGGCTGGAGGGAGAACACAGAGGCCAGTCAGTTACACACACATATAGATACACCTACACAGCACACACACTCGCTACATTAACACCGGCTCCACTGAAACTAAAAATTCACTATTTCAATAACTATTTCAGCTTCTGCCTTCTTCAGATTGCATGGTAGAAACAGCTAGGCACATCAGTCTACCCACTGTAGGCATTCCTTCCATGCTATCTGAAGAAAAGGGAAGCTGAAAAGTCATAGCTAATTATTAAAATAGGGAGTTTTCAGTCTATCAATTCTACCTGATTCTCCTTGGCTACAGAGAAGTTTGCTGTTTTTGTGTGGCCACTTATAGGGAAATACAGTAGGCAAATCATAAAGTAATATAACAAAGGAGAAGAAACACAAGATCCATTGGGCAGTATATAAGCTCTACAGCAATCAGCTATAAGTTGGTCATATCATTTCATGAATAAGCATAATAGGGTGGCTGGTGACTGATAGGGGAGGGCTGGAGCTATAGAACTTTTTAAACAAGGGTTTAATATATAGCTTCATAGAAAGCCACTTACCAGTCCATACATCATCTCATAAAGCACTGAGCCCAAGCACCACCAGTCCACTGTCCGGTCATAGGCTTGCTTCCGCAGGACTTCAGGGGCTAGATACTGCAGAGGAGGAGGAAGCAAAAGAAAACTGCTATTAGTGCTTGTGCTTGAATACCCAACCTTCTACAAGACAAACTCAGACTCTATACACAGAGCTTCTAGAACCACAGTCAAGACTCTATACACAGAGGTTCTAGAACCAGTCAAGACTCTGTACACGGAGCTTCTAGAACCACAGTCAAGACACTGTATACAGAGCTTCTAGAACCACAGTCAAGAATCTTTCCACGGAGCTTCTAGAACCAGTCAAGACGCTGTACACAGAGCTTCTAGAACCACAATCACAAACTACAAAAGTCAAGAAACAGAGCCTGGAAAAGGCATTTGCTCAGTGTAATAAATAAAACTGCTAACATAATATGGTTTGCAATTCATTTTCTTCTTTGTAATTCAACTTCATCCATTGGAATTCGTATGGCTTTGCAGCCATTATTTGAAACCGTGAACCCCATTGTTAAACTCTCCTGCCTGGTTGTCTCACCTCGGGGGTCCCACAGAACGTGGACGTGGTGCTGTTGGGGTCGACCCCCTCTTTGCACAGCCCAAAGTCGGTCAGCACGATGTGGCCCTGACAGTCCAGCAGGATGTTTTCTGGCTTGAGATCTCTGAAAAATAGAATGCACCCCCCCCACTGTCATTCACCGCTCCCGTAACAGAGAGAACAGAGGATCAATCGGCTAGGGGTATACTTGCAGTAGATCCTGATTGCAAAAGCAAGTCCTACTTACAGGGCTTTCACTCTAGAATGTAAAGAGTAGCGGTGTTCCGAAAAATATAGCGTTATACATCGCCACGTGCTGCTACAACTGCTTAAATAACATACCTGTCATTTCTTTTCATTGTTAACATCCTGACAACTTTTAAAAATGTTAAAGTCTGTTTCAAAGCTCTTTTTGAAATGTCCACTCTAGTGCACTGGGGTTTGAGATCTGTCCTCTAAATCACTGCAGGATTTCATTGCACATATAACAAGGGCTCTGGCTTTTCTGTTCCGTACCACATCATGGATCGTTATTGCCGTGTTACCTGTTTGACAATGTGGGCAATAATCCTGACACTATCAGTGCACTAGAGCAGACATATATGTCTTTTGATTGAAAGGATACAATTTTAGGCCAATAAGGGGTTAAATACAGGGACAATCCCAGAAAACCACTGAAGTTAGTATCTATCTTAATATTTTGTGCAGGTTTACCTGTAGATGATGTGCAGGGAATGCAGGTAGCCCAATGCGCTGGCCATCTCGGCTGCGTAGAATCGTGCCCGGGGCTCCAGGAACACTCTCTCCCGCTGCAGGTGGTAGAAGAGCTGGGATCGGGCAAGAAGGAAGAGCGCATTTTAAAACATCAGCGCAGTAGCAACTAAAAGAGGCTGCCACCTGCATTCCTGGTTTCTTCATGCTTCATGTATGTAATGTACAGTAGGCTGAAATACTTGTAAGTCTCTTAGCAATGTTTATACTGGTTATACCTCTCCCCCGTTCACGTAGTCCAGCACGAAGTACAGCTTGTCTGTGGTCTGGAAGGAGAAGTGGAGCCCCACCAGGAAGGGGTGCTTCAGGTTCTTGAGCAGGACGCTTCGTTCGGCCATGATGTGCTTTTGCTGGAGAGAGAAAAACAAACACGCACATCAGCAGTGCCCCTGATAAAGCATGTGTGATAAACCCACATACAAACGGGTGCCTATTCACAGCAATGCTCACACATGGGAGCCCATAGGTCACGGGAAAGGAAGAATCTCTTAAAATAACGTTTTTTATTTAAAATGGGCCTTGGAGACCTCTATCTGTCAAGGCACGATATATTGTTTCTATACACATGTGCTCTGCAACATGGCACTGTAGGATCTCCGAGGGGTTTGGCTCTGACTCTGCCTAGCCTGCTCACCTCTTTCTTTTTCAGGATCATTGTCTTCTGCAGGACCTTCACCGCATAGTACTTTGAGTTCTCCTTGTGCCTGACCAGCAGAACCTGTGAAGCAGAACCAACTGAGCAGATCAGGCTGAGCTGAATGTCACTTTATATCAGATCAATAATAGCAATTCATTGGTGCGAGTTTACTATAGTATTTAGAGACAAGAATGCCGACAGTCCATTTACTTTACATTCTCAGTTAGTTTCAGCTGTAGGGACACAGGCTTCCTCCCAAACCTGTTAACCCCTATGCCACACCTTGATTCAAAATAGACATGATGCTGCCACAGCTTGCAGCAGTAGAATGTTATTAATTAAATCTGGTGCTTTTTATACTGAAACACTGACAAAATATTCTCAGTATTAAAGGTAACACTCAGCTTTTGTATCAGCCACTTATCGTTGCACTGTCAAGGTGGACGTCATGTTGCATTTGCCTATATTTAAACCTGCAATATTTTGTTTATATGCAAACTGCGAGCCCTTCTGTCAGCATTTACATTCGATAGTTATGACAGGCCAACGGAAATGTCAGCAGGAAGAAAATACAACGAGTTTTCCCCCAACGTTATCTGAATGGCCAGATCAGTTAAATGAAGTTTGAAAAGACCTATCCCTGTATGTGATAATAAAAAGATAAAGGATCAAAACTGACCTTCCCAAAGCTGCCTTTTCCAATTACTTTAAGGTAGTCGAAGTCAGATGGCTTAACTCTGGAAATCAAGCGATGCACCGCTGGTTAGTTGCACTTTATTAGGCTCAATTCATTAAAAACAGTTTATATGAAAAAGGAGGACAGAATAGAAAGGGTTAATAATACTTACTGGGTCTCCTCAGCTAGTGAGCTTCTCTGGGAATCAAGACATAGCTAAAACAAGAGAGAAAAGAGATTAGTGACTTAAATCTCACTGCATAAGCATACAGGATATGGTATTATTATTATTATTATTATTATTATTTATTATTATTATTATTATTATTATTACTCACTGGAGAATTATTTTGGTCTTCTGCTTCCTCATTCTGGTTTTTGTTGATTTTCAAAAATACTCGAACGTCAGAACTATTAGGAAAAAAATATATCATATTATCTAAAAGATATGTACATTGTTTACAGTATTTGCACAGCAAATTATTTAAAACAACTTGTAATTGCAAAGCAGCCGACACTAGATAGCGCCGTTTGGATGCTTTTTGTGCTGCACCACTGTATTCTATTACAGCACCTGCTTCATCCCAGGGGGGTCCTTACTGTATATTACTAAGCAACACGAAACAGCAATACACCTTTGTCATATTACGCAGGGTGTTACCATGTAGCTCTGGCTGCTAGGCAGTTTAAATTAGTAAGAAGAGGCTCTATAATAAAATGTTTCCCAGCACCTTAGGTCACCTGCTATATATGCCTGTAATTACCTGCTAGAGCTGTAAATCTAACCTATATTTGTTCATGTATATTAAGAGCATAACTATCACCCCTGCCCCGAGTAATTGCATTAAGATTTAGCATCACATTAAAACCTCAGTGTTATTTATGGTCTCCACTAACAGATTACATGACCAGACCCGGTTATGATAAGGACACATTCTTTAAGATCCTAAGCCCTGTTCTCAGTCACAACGTCGGTTAAACGACCAAAGCCGCTGTGAAGCATAGGAATTATTTAAAAAAGGGAAATGAACAAAAACGCTAATTTCGGCAGCGAAGTCTTTTGAAGCACAGATCCTTGCCTGCTGACCCCCCTGATTAGTGCTAAAACTGGACCAGTGAGAGATCGGGGCTGCAGCGCTCAGAAGTGGGAAAATCGCCAGTAAGGAAGCACACTGCCCCAGTCAGATAATCCCGGTGCAGGCACTCTACTTACTGTTGACACATGTTCGGGCTCGATACCAGCCTCTGAATGAAGTCGTTCAAGCCCATTTTCCTTTCCTTGATGAAGGCTACAAACAAGACAAAGCGGGGGAACCCGAGTCAGCGAACAGCGCCCACACCGTCAGCACAGCATGCATTCTCACACGTTACCGGAGTTCAATTGAAACAGCGATAGGTTACATTCCGGTATCAATATACCGGTACATCTGAGTATTAGATGAAAAGTGCATATTTTAAAATAAGTGCAACATCTATACTGTAATTCCTTTACCATGTTGACAGGTACACAAATATAACTAAGTTAATAGGGGGGGTTGTTTTTTTGTTAAACAATGGAGTAGACTCCTTTATAAACGCAAACCATACACAGGCAAAGAATGTCATGTAAAGTATAAAAATACCTTAAAATAGATGTACTGTATCACTGTTACATTCATATTGTCGTTTTACCCACGACACTGCTATTGAATTAAGTAAACGCGTTCATTAAAAAAAACAATATAACCGTGAAATAAACAATATCTCACGAAATGAAGCGTTATGCCCGAATTACGAATGTTACTAAGGGGGCTGTTAACAGGATTTGTAGAAGTTCCTCAACCGCAAATCAACAGAACCTCAAAACTGATACATTTGCAAATATAACCGCGTTATAATTAAACCGTTAGATATAATTCATCATTATTATATATATATATATATATATATATATATATATATATATATATATATATATATATATATATATATACACACACATACACACACACACACACACACACACACACACACACACACACACACACACACACACACGAGTCGTTCCTTTCAAGGTTATCATAAATTAGGCTATGCAAATTATTTCTCAAACGATTCCAGTTATGTGAATTATTAAACAGTCACAAAATATCTATTGCATTTACATTATGCGATTTGCACCAGCTAGAACTTGCACACACGCAAATAAATAAATGCCTACCCGTGAGAAATGCTACGAGTCCCCTCATTTTGGACTGAGTTAAATCGCAGGTAGAGTCAGTAACTGCCATGAACTGTTATATCCAACGAACTGGTAGTGTTGACTTGGAGCCGGACACCTCCAAACGAAGACTTCAGTCCTGTCGCAAACTGCTCTGTCGTGTGTAACACTGGCAGAGCCTTGATGCAACACGCCCTGCCCGTATCTAATTACAGTGCTGAGTCCTGCTGCCTGCAGACAGCTTCTTATATACGGGACACGTGTGGAAGGCGTTCTCGGTTACATCACAGATTGAACTAAGCAGTGATGTCACGGGACTCCGTTCAAACCAGCCTCTTCGTGGCTTGAGTTTCATGTCTGCTCTTTTGTTTTTATCAATGGAAAACGCTCGTACTCGTCTGTACCGCTCAGAGACTTTGAGTGGTTTAAACCACTATAACGTTTTTGAATTACCTATCCTGTATTTTACCAGAAAATATATAATAATAATAATAATGACATTGAAAAATAAATGTTATGTATACTACAACACATGCATATACTGTATTATAAATACATGCTGACAGTGATATAATAATGTGTGCAGGTAGGATGGCATTGCCTCTCGTTTGTTATGTAAACAAGATAAAGGATGTTACAAATATTTAAGACTTTAAACCCTTAAAGGTAAACATGAAACGGTACTTTAGTGGCGACGCTTTTGCGCTGGGTTCATTAAGGCGTTTGAGAGCACGGTTCTCCAGGTCGGTTATATAGTGTGGACAGGGCCTTGTTAAGTCAGAAAGGGTACCAGAGTTTCCTGCGATCGGAAGCTGAAAGTCAAAGACGGATAACGTAGCATGACAGCTTAATAACTTGACATGACAAGAGCGCATAATATATATATATATATATATATATATATATTATATATATATATATATATATATATATATATATATATATAATTGTTTATATAGCTTTCTGCTGTTTTCAGTCATGTTTCTTTAGTCCCTACTGTGAGGTTACGCGGCTAGCTTTGTTATGTTTTGTGCGCATTTCCTGCGTTCAGTTTAACTCGGCCTCTCCGGGGAAATTGAAAATGTTTAAGTTAACTCATTTATAGTCGTAGTTGACAACCTTTTATTCTAGCCCCTGTAGATGTCTCGATGAGATATTTTTTGCTGTTTGCCTTATCGGCACTGTTATTAGCTTAAGTTTTAAGTTTCTGCAAAGGTGATGTCTTTATTTCACGCCGTTCTTTAATTAACCCTTTACATGCTATAGTTCCTACAGTAGTCATGCCATATATAGCAATGCAGAATGCATGCTCTTTATTTAGTGTGTTCTATGGAAAAGCTGTCAGAAAGATCAAATACTGAAATTCATGACTCCCTGAATGCCGTGTGGGCAATGATCCCATTTGATTTGCTATCTACGTATAGTTCTTTCAGCCTGATCTTCTCGGCACACTCACAGATGTAATCTAGTAACCCAACACATTATATAACGCATTTGTAACACAGAATTATTAAGGCAAATTGGAATACAGCGTGGCCAGGAGCCAAAGCGTGGATCAAAATACAAAAAAAAAACGAGTGAAGTCATGGGCCTGTCTGTGACTTTTCTATAAACAAGAGCGCTCTGACTGCAAGCTGAAACACCTGTCACTCTCAAGTACATAATAGCATCGCTCCTTCTCCATCGCTAGGGAACATGCTTCGTGTACCTGCATTTACTGCACTCCTAATGAGCTCGCAGGATGACTTCGGGGAAAATGTACATCCTTATCCCGAATAGGCACCGACAGCACAGTCCTTTTTACCTGCCCAAGTTCTCAGAATTCTTAATTTAGCCAAAAGGAAATGGTGTCCATATTTGGAATTCACCGGTAATCTGTGTTTAAAAAGAATACCGAGTCACTGTCATACCGTATCCTCTTATCTAAAACAGCCAGTAGTAGCTTCACAATGCAAAGGTATTTTTGTCATGATCCACAGCAGAACCAGTTCAACAGTACCTGTACTGCACGCTACCAAAACGACTAGCAGGCAGGACATTGATAACACAGGAGCACTTACAGTATTCTGTTGATGAAACATGACACATGGAAAAGGAAGAATGTTTGAACCCAAACAGCTGCTTAGCAACGTGCTGTAATTTGGAACAGGATGATTCGTCTTAGTCATTCTGGCCGTTGGATTTCACTGAATGCAAGCAAGTTTCTAAAAAAAAACAACAGCTTTGTAGCGATGAATAAGAAAAAAAAAAGCTACCTAAGATAACACCAGAGCTTGATAGAAACGAATATTCTCCTAAAACCATAACAACTCTCTTTTATTACAAACAGTTTGCAATAGACACTTCAGTTACATCAGCTCTAATAGAACACACAATCTCCGGATTCAGTAACGTGTACTTTAATAGAGGAAAAAAAACCATCCCTACACGGAAGCATACAAATTCCATAGAATACAAAACCCTCACGAAGAAACGAGGCATGTAACATTATACACACGGCAAGATAAGCAATATAAACATCATTTATTCTCAGTGAGACCTCGGCACAATACACCTTAATGCCCAACGGTATCCCTGACTAAATATAACGCTTCAGAATACAGCTGCAGGGTTACAGAGGCTGAGAAAGCCAGCAGGGATTAAATATAAACGAAGGGATGAGGGGAAATGAAAGACGTGAAGGAACCATCTTTATCAAGACCATGCTGGCTGCTAATGCTAACTAATACAGCACAGTCAATTACCTGCACTCCCTTCCAGAGACAAGAAACAGCGATCAAATCAATAATGACTAGTCTTATCAACCAAAAAAGAAGTTTCAGTTCTGTTTTTCAAAGCTCTTACCTCTGAAAGAGTTTCTCCCAGTGTCTGATTTCATTTCACCGTCTTGCAGTACTGCTCTTGTCATTTGATTCGACTCTCTGCCAGTCCTTGCCTTTTAACTGCTAGCTTGGTTAATGATTTCCCCAAATACTTCCTTATTCACTTATTCACCGCCACTGTCAGAGGCTCACCCCCCTCCCCCGAGGTGCATACCTACAAAGGAACACAAAGCAAAATGATCTGTTTGAGAGGCTTCTTCCAAAAGTTAGAAGATTATTACTCTGCAAACCCCAGCACATTTCTTAACCCATACTGCACCGGTAAGATTTTAAGGTGATGGTGACTGGGTAATTATTATAAAGTTTTCAAAGCACGTACTGCATGGGGGGGAAAAAAAAACAAACAAACAATAGGTGACAACTATTTTAATTATCTAAGCAGTGGCAGAAATGAATACCGTCGCTTTAAGACTTTATTCTTTAAGTATATATATATATATATATATATATATATATATATATATATATATATATATATATATATATATATATATATATATATATATATACACGTGTCTAATGCTGGAGTTCTGTGTTCGGTTTTAATGTGTGAGAAGGGTGATTAGGGAACAGGAATTTGCTTGAAGACGGAATTTCCCACCAGCAATTAAAAACTCAAGGCTTGCCGCTATAGCAGAAGCAAGCAGCCCCCACTTTCGATGGGTAGGTCCCATTAACCAGACTTGGTTACCCTAAATAAACACTTAATCATGCTGGTGACTCTCTTATTGGATTCAGGGTTAAAACCATTGATAGAAAGGGGACATGGGCTCTATTAACACTGCTGAAGAAACAGGGCATATCTGAATACAATGAAGAAAAAGTGCCAGTGCCCTGCTACTGAAACTAAAGTGTGATCGCTCTTCAGTGGCGTTTGACTGAATGGATTCTTATATACTCCGCATTACAATTGCAGGCGTGTATTAAACAGGGAACAAGTCCGGTACATTTTGCACACCCCATTGTGAGATCCATCCCCCCGGGGCTCGTGATAATCTGAACACAGGTCTATTTCTTTTTAACTTGCAATGAAACCCGAGTTTGGAAAAATGCCACTGAGCAAAGGTAGAGTCATTGGTCAAAGAATATTTGTAATGAAATAAATACATACCCACACAAAGAAACATGGATTACGGTGACATATATACTAGTCAGAACAACTATAATACTACAGCTGTTCTGACTAGTTTCAAAGCTAAGTTTCAGATAGGGTTATACGGTTTTGTGTGGGGTTTCGTATTGCAAGCAATGCTGTGACTCAATGGAAGGGCGATTGCAGCACTAGAGCGACTACAGTGGTAGTGCTAACATTGCTTTGAAATATACAGTCAGTGCTATCACAGTGCTATCAATTAATACACACTGGTAATCCATTCAGTGCAAGTCAATGGCTATTTTGTACCATGGAATGAATATAGGACCATTGCATTGCAGTGCCACAGCAGTGCAATTGCAAATCATTTGGGCTCTCCTTCAGTCTTTTGTACCTGATGTGTAGCTTTGTCCAAAGAGCTTCATCCGAGGCTTCATGTTGTTGCTTTACCTAATAAAAGAACATGTGCACAGGGTTAACCTGAAGGATGTGTGTTTGTGTCTGGTCAGGTCACAGCATACTGCCCATAGCTTCTCTGCCTAATGAAGACTGATTGTAAGATATGGACTGAGCTGCACACAGGAGCCAAGTCCCACCTTATCCCCGACTTTCGACTGTTCTGAGCTGACATCCTGGCACAAGCAGCCTATGAAGCATGACATCTGTTTGCCCTGCATTGCAGTCTGCAGAGACAGCCGTTGTGTCTCAGAGCAGAAGGATGGGAAGAACGTCACATCATAGTAAGGCTGAATTGGATTTGCTTGAATTTAGGTTAGGGTTTAAAAACAGATTTCACAGGTCTCAGGAAGTGTGGGTTTGTCCAAAAAGGCAACACGAAAATGTATGTTTTTTTTTTTAAACAATCTCTACTTTTCTAATAGTAGTGTCAACATCCCTTAAAAAAAGTTTCCCACAGTGAAAGCATAGCAAGGTGTAATGCAGCACAGTGAAAGCATAGCAAGGTGTAATGCAGCACAGTGAAAGCATAGCAAGGTGTAATGCAGCACAGTGAAAGCATGGTACAGCAAAGGTAAGCATTATAAAGCTCAGAGAGGTTTGGTAAAGCATATTAAATATATGGCAAACTATAACAATGATGATTAATACAGATCATAACCATGGTAAAAGCATAAGAAAGCTGCATGTTTATCATGCTAAACAATGCAGAGAATGTGTTATTTTCATTCAGTGAACACAGCATTGATCAGATATTATCTGCATGTTGTTGTCCTCTATATCCAATCATCATTTTTTGTGATGGTTTTATACCTTTATACTGTCCTTCTGCCATCTTTTGAAATATGACATATTTAAAACGTCGTTCTGAAAAATGTGAAATGACTGGTTAAATGAAGGACAGCTACACAAGCTGGGAAAATACTACCGATAGAAAAGATATATAGTTTAGAGATTGTGAATTAAAACATACAGCAGATTAGGGATGTTCTTTTAGCCGAAGTATGTTTTGAATCATTTATTTTGACCGAGGAGAAGAAGGAAGGGAGGGTAGCAGAATTTATTTTCAGCAGAGTTTAAACGGCCATATTCAGCATCCATTGAGATGACTATTTCTATGCATGGTTTCTTGTTTTTCAAAGTGATTACGAAGCATTCTGTAAGTAGTTACACAGTTACAATGTAGACTTCATAAAGGGTGATCAATGCTATACAGGGTCCAATTCAAATACAGCGTACCCAAATCAGTTGCTTCTTTCTTTCTTGCTGTTAAAATTATTTAAACCTAAAAATAATGGCAACAGGAATCTGTTTAATACATCTCCTTTGGAATATGCTGGCTTCACACAACGAGACAGCGGAATTTCTGGGCAAAAAACATAGCAAGCATGTGACAGCTCGGCTCGGCAAAGAATGGAAACAATAGCTTGCAGCAGCAGCCCTATACGGGAAGCACAAAGTGCACGGGGAGAGAGGAAAACAAAGCGTTCCCCAGGACCGAGGCTGGCCTGCTGTCCCTGAGTTTAGCCGTTTGCAGTCAAGCTACTGTAAATCACTCTTCAGTGAATTTACAGGCCCGCATGCAATATGATTTGCAATATATTTTGCTTCCCCTATTATGTTCTTATGCAGCATATAATAATTTTTTTTGAATTTACACTGAGGCATAACAACTGGTGGAAAGTTACTGCATTGAGACATACTCAGAATGAAAAATACAGCGGAGGTGAGGGGTTTACAGAGGTATGCTCAATGTAAAGCGCTTTATTAGCTTTGCCTGTAGCTAACAAAATAACTCAGTATTTGGTCTCTGTTTTATACTCCTTCCTGTTGCTCTGCATGTGTCGAATGTGTAGTTTTGAAAGATAAACCTATTATATCAGACATGTATTTCCATTTTAAGACCTAGTTTCGGGTACTGCAATCAGTTGAAGAAAGTTCTCAGCTTGCTTGCCTTGCAAGGGCGCCTGCTCCCCGTCCCACTTCCATGATCCTTTCACGTGAGCCGTGTTTACTGGCTGCAAAGCATGTCAGGCAATGAGAGAAGCAGCCGGTTGGTTAATGCCATGAATGAAGGCGTTGAACTGGGAGGGGACACTTTCCAGGTGAAATGACCAAAAACACACGAGACCGCTGTACACTATCTAGTAAAAAAAAAAAAAAAAAAAAAAAAACAAGCAGAATGTAATAGGTAAGATAATCCAAGTTGCTCCTGACTGCAAATATTTAAACATGAGAGAGAAAGACTATAAAAACAGATTTCTTTTTGGCATCTTATAAGCATGGTAACATCAGAGACCTGCTTTGATATGCAGAATGCCCTGTCATGAATATCTGTCAAAGGCAGAATAAAAAAAAGGCGTTCTTTTTAACGTCACTGTCAATGTTAAAGATAGGAACTCATTAAGTTGTATTTTTTTGAAGTGCAGAATGCAATAGCTCTGGACACTGTATAGTGCCTTCCAGCCTGCGATGGCAATGCATCAGATAATTATGAATTTGCAACCATTCTTTTAAAGTGTTACAGAAAACTTATTCTCAGGAGTATGAGACCGAAATAACTTGGCACCACAGCAGTCCAGAAGAAAGTGGTGTTTATACTCACCGTGAACAGCTTGCTGTCACACAGGCGGTACGTCTCAAACATACAGGAGCTGTACCAGCTGCCATGTGTCACTGTCACCTGGAGGTGCGCCCAGTCACTGCTGCCTGCTTCCTCTCCCCAGCCCAGACATGACTTCTCTGAGCTGGCTTCCCCTCTGTCACCTGGTAACAGAATACAGCTCGAAATTGAATGTGTTATACAAGCGGTTGCACTGAAACAGTGCAGTAAATAGATTAGCAATTCAACGTAATTATTTTTGTTATGCATAAGACATTATAAAAGTAGCATTCAATCTTTTAGACTGAAACCTAAACTTTACCAAATCATTAACAGCTGTCACTAGAGGTTTACAGTAAATGTGTTTAAATGTGATATAAGCCCAGGGTATATATTTGAATTTGGCCAGACTGGTAGGCTTTATAGTGCCGAGGGATCACATGTCACACCACATGACAACCCTAATTTACATCTCTTATTCAGGATGATTCTAAATGCAGTCGGGTAGGCAGTTCCTAGAACAGTGGCAGGCACTATTGTGTTTATATCATTCCTCTATATTTTGGGTAATAAAATGTATTGGAACATGCAAATGGTGAATTAATTCCATCAATTTCCACGTGATCTTGAATTTTCCACATACCCAGAAACCAAAAGACCCTTGAACATAACTGCTGTAAACAAAGCTTCAATATACCACATCTTCTAGTTTATTCCGATCATGTGGGACAGTGCTTTCATTATCGGAGTGCTCCGGTGAGGTTTTATCCCTGAATCGGGACCCTGTTCCTGCAGGGGGAATGGTTGGAAAGCTGCTATTTGATTCGTAAAGGTTCAGTAGAGCAGCACAGGCCTGTCGTTCAGGGTGCACTCTGAGCATCTGCTCTGGACGCAGGTGTCACAGATAAGTTCTGCATTGCACACATCGTTTATATAACAATTACCAGCAAACTCATTCATGCACAGGAATGGGCATTTTACTTGATTCCCATCCCAAGTGGCTTTGATCCACAGCGTTCGTTTCAGGGCACCAATATAAGCCAGTTTAAAAAAAGGTTTAATTGGGTTTAAATCAAGGCTTTATAAACCATACCTACTAGCAGCAGTATCACTGCTTATTATTGTGCTCTTTGTACTTTGCTGTACAGAAAAAGCAGCAACTCCTTCGGTTTCATGCAGTATTTTGCCACATGTGATTATATCTGAGTATCATATTGACATAGGTGCATCAATGAATAAACATGAGTGCAAATGCATGCTTTTTAGAAAGAACTGCTGCCTGGATCTTCAGGTAACAGTTATGTTTATGGATCTGTGAATAACAATCAATGATGCAGTAATTCTTGACTTCTACCGGACCATATTGAGCAGCTTCACCTGTTTTAAAAAAACACTGAAGCACCTCTCAGAATTCCACTCAACTGCAAAGTCAATTCAAAACGATGACATCACAGTCAGCCGCATATCTCGGCCTCTTAACTGTATTCTCTTCATGTTGTTTGTAAGCAAACACACTATTCTCTGAATTCTTGACTTTCACAAATCTTGTAATGACATCACAGTCTGTATTTTCCTGATTAGAAAAATAAAGTACTAATGATTAGAAAACAAATATATATATATATATATATATATATATATATATATATATATATATATATATATATATATGATATGTGTGTGTTAAGCCATTATTATCTGTAGACTGATATTATTATAAACAACAACACTACTACTGTGTGTGTACAGTGTGTGGATTTAAAAATATATGCACTGTAAATATTAATAATAAAGCAAAATATAATCCTTTACATTTATTGGCCTGCAATCATCTGTTTATGGGTTAGATCGGCTCTCATTTACATCTATTTGTCCTAATAGTCTCTATACAAACGTTAAGCCATTATTATCTGTAGACTGATATTATTATAAACAACAACACTACTACTAGTAGTACTACTACTAGTACTACAACTATTGGAGCAGCACATTGCATGACATTAGCAAGCCTGCCCGAGCAGCAATATTATTCTAAAGCCTTTCTTGGATTGCCAGGTGCTGGATTGCACAAAAAAAGGCCCTTAGTTCTGACACAGCTGTCACAGCTTTATCATTAGACTTTTATTATAAGTTGATGAGCATGGCATACGCTCCTCTTGCATGATTCAATCAAACACATCTGTCAGTCATAAACATTGCCTGCCTTGGCTGTAATAAAAGATTTGTGCAACTGTTTCAGTATGAGGAACAAATGTTGATGACCATACATCAACAGCATATACAGGATAGTAAAGAATAAGAAATGGGAAAGAATAGTTTAATGAACATGTGAGGTATTTAAGACCTTGATATCACAGATTGACATACAGGTGGACGGATGCCGAATCAGACAGGCACCTCCACAATCTAATGCATTAATAAGCGTTTGCTTTTAAGATGGACAGACAGACACCCCCATATATTCTCAATAATGTAAACTAAATAATGTTAATGCCAAGTTTCATGATAAGTAGATAAGTTCTTCTCCAGAAAAACGTTTGTGACCTGCATCTGTACCTGTCCGTATGCATGTCTGTATGTCACAGGGCTGGTTCTGAATCAACCAAGCAATGCAGAAGAATTGGCAGCCTTGTGGATTAAAGGCATTGGGTGCTCAGGTGAGGACTGGGCTGGTAGCAGTGGAAGCTCTATGGTTACTACCTCCAGTATGTCTCACTGTAGCCAGTGCCACTGCCCCTCCGAGTCCCCCCTACAGAGATTCTGTCTCATGCTGGTAGGTTTGTTCTGATTCTAGAATGGCCCTGCTCTGTGGCTCAAATGATTCACAAATAACTTACATCCTATAATAAGGGTCTTAGTGAGTCATGGTGAGTCATTGCTAAACTAATATAACTCCAGAACAAATGTGGTTACTGGAAGACGCCTATATTCTCAGCCCTCAAAATAGTAATCCTTCAACACAAATCTTTCATCTTTAAAGTGTATTTATGCAGTCACAATCCAATATAATACCAAGGATATTATATTATATAAAGGATATTTCTTTTTAATGTAACTGCATGTCCCTCATGATAAAAAGTTTCGAATGACTACAAAATCTGAGCAAAGAAGAGTTTATTTCATATTAAGATCTGAAATATTATAGTGATCCTAGGAGGGAGGGTGTTGACCCTAAAGAACAACCATGATTGGTCACTGTTTTTTGGGCTCTACCTTCTGGCTGTTAGCGGAGGAATTGGGTCATTATTTCTGCATGGTGTTTAGAATAGAAGTTCCCAGGGTGAGACACTTCATTGCAGGTCAGTACAGCACTGTGTTTAGGGCAGCAACCCAATTATTGATTTCTTCAGTTTTACTCACTTTTTTCCTGCTTGTAGCAGTGCTTTTCAACACAACACTCCACTGTGCCAGTATCAGAGAGCAGAGGAGCAGGCAATACACAGCACTGACACAGCACTGTGCTGCATGGAACTTCAAAAGTGGCATGGGTTTTTAAAGTGAGCGAAAATGGCAGATCAGCAAGCATTCATTAGTTCAACAATAAAATAACAAATTAGTCAAGCAGACCAGTGGTTCTCAACCCTGGGTCCACAGAGCTTTCCAGGGCTATTACAAAATTCAAGAAACTGTGAAGCAGAATTGTATTTATTTATTTATTTGAATGGAAGTATGACAAGCATAGCTTGTCCTGAGAATGTTATATAATAAATGCAACATAGAAGAATGCTGTCCTATGATACATAGCGGTTTGAGTAATTGTGAATGGGATTAGCTGACGAGTACTGAAAGCAGTCTTCTGGGAAGGACATGGCGCAGTTGTGCCAATGCTATAAGCGCAATGGTGCTAAACTGGGGTTGGTGTAAGAGTTCATGGTGTTTCTATCAGGGTTCACATTAGCGTGGGGCTGTAAGGTTCATAGAACTCGCAGTACATTGAACCCCCAGTACATCTGAACAAACATGACCCTACATTAACACGTCCTGTGTCACCCATATTGCATCAATAATTGTTTTATTCCTGTATCTCATTGGTCATAAATCCCCATCAGGAAAACATTGCTCAGTGTTTACTCAAGAGAATTTGCCAGGAGATTTAGAATTTCCCTTAAGCATCCAAGTGTATCCAAATCATGCTCCCTCTGGCCACGTTGCTTGTTGTTTTCTGTTCCCACAATACACCATTCATTTCCATCATAGCACCAGCGTTTCAGGAGGAAGCATGAATGTGACACACCATGATGTTTATAAGAGAGGTTCTCCTGGAAAATGTTGCTGTGTAAAAGTAGATTATTGCTTTTTTTAGGGGTTGATTCGTGAGGTCTATTCAATTGATCGAAACAGCAGAGGGGTCTCAATACAGCCACTGTAAAATTTAAATGTGTGTAACGTCATGCAAATCCAACATATATCTGAGCATTGATGTCTCTTTAAAGCATTTCTCTCTGTAAGAATATGTAAAATCCCGGAGAGAGTGTCCTAGTATTGAGAACTGCTTTGAATTTTGAAGAGAACCCCCCAAAATATACTGATGCTTTTTTGCTATTAAAATAGGGTATTCAAAGCATGTCCTCCTAGGGCTGGCTTGAGTGAATGGCTCCATGAAAGAATTCAGATCTTAAGGTAGCTTTATGAATGTTTAAACCTAAAGTAAGCAGTTATGAGAATTACACTTTCCTCAGCTCAAGCTATGCATCATCTTAACACTGCGGGGTCATTTTGAACAGTGTGATTTGACAAGTAATGCTGTCCTTGAATTTGAATGAATGCAAGGTGGATAAATGTTTTTTTTTTTTTCGTTGAACACTAACACTCTCAACACTGTATATATGGAGGGATGTCAGGCACACAGACAGTCCTCTAAGTTGTTGTGTTCTGAATGCGTTATTATAGTCTTGATTAAGACCAGACTCATAAACCCAGTGTATACGTTTTGTGCAGTAATCCTCAAATTCATTGACGTCATTTTTCCCTGATTACTGCGCTCATGTCTTATATAAAATTGGACGTTGTTTAAAGCTTTCAAAGTCTATTAATCTCTTTCACTCTAGGCTGAACACAGATACGCACAAAGAAAATAAAAAATTGGTTTTAATTTTCTATCCCAGGTCCCCAGGTAACAATGGCCTTCCCATAGTTGCGTAAGCATATTTAAAAACCCCACACAAAGAGCGACGGGGAATGCGGGTTAACACAATACTCCCATTGAAAATTACAAAGACATTCTGTACCTCAGACTGAGTCACCTGACCCATTTCCAGGAGAGCTGTTTACTGATCCTTTTCTTATCTGGTCAGCCCTTCATTTGGTCTAAACGCATTGCCCCTCCAGAAGAACTCATTGTTCTCAGGTAGCAGGGCTTCTGTGAATAAAAGGGAAATAAATATATTTTGACACAATATTGCACAGTGGTTCTGATAAGCTAATACTCTGGCACTATAATCGATGGCAGTATCAATGAAATCTACAAAAATCAACGAGGGACTTACGAGAATGCTGTCGTGCACATGTAAGGGGGAAGCAATAGTTTTCACAGCATTGCCCTGCTCCGGTAATTCTGCAACAAGATCAGAGGCCAGGCTGACTGGCAACAAGTTTTACTTGGGATGAAAGTACAAACCACAGGCTGCATGTATCTTTTATAAGTGCTGCTATAAACAACACTAAGAAGGAAATCTGACACACGAACGTGGGAAAAAGTTTCAGACACAAAAACACACACACGCATTTGGCAGTTTTTCAAACAAAGGGTTGCATGCCTAGGAGTTATTATTATATTATCCTTAACTGCAACTTAGATTAAAATAATTACATAAATAATAATAATAATAATAATAATAATAATAATATATAATAATAATAATAATAATAAATGCAGGATGCTAAGGGTAGAATGACTATTAATATCACAGAATCGAAAGTAGTTTGGATTTTTTATAAAACTATTTATTAATGATCTAAAATGTCATTCATATGTTAATGGGTGACTCCCACATCTGCACTTTCTTTCGTCCATTTGAAACCATACGCTACTTTCCTTTTCAATTCAAATAGCTGAGTACAATTTGAATTCTGTCATTGCTAGTTATATATATATATATATATATATATATATAAATATTTTAATACAGTATAGCTGTACTAATATAACAAGTAAAACAAAAAAGCTTTATAGAATTACTATACTGTATTTTTTTTCTATTAAAAAATAATCATACTTTGCAGTGTGTTTATGCTATTCTTTTCCCATGGTGTGTACTGCAGTAAACAATAGACAATCTCAATGAATGATCCCTTCAATCCCAATGAATGATCCCTTCAATCCCAATGAACGATCCCTTCAATTCAATGAATGATCCCTTCAATCCCAATGAACGATCCCTTCAATCCCAATGAATGATCCCTTCAATCCCAATGAACGATCCCTTCAATCCCAATGAACGATCCCTTCAATTCAATGAATGATCCCTTCAATCCCAATGAATGATCCCTTCAATCCCAATGAACGATCCCTTCAATTCCAATGAACTGCTTGTTAACCCGTAAGTGAAACTCAGATCCAATAGGGATTTTCCAGTACAATTTCTACTTGAACTGCTTTCAACGAATGGGTACCCATAAGCCATTGCAGCACCATTCCAACCGCTGTGTCTCCTGCGAGTCGCCTGATTATAACAGGAAAGTAATTCAATATTAAGAAAATATAGGTGATAGAGGGCTTGCTCCACAGACCCCTGTCAGTACTCATCATGGACTACCTAACCCAGTGATGCATTAGGTAGGGCCAAGATTAATGCTCATCAGGGTCTGTGAAACCACCAAAAGAGTTTCCCTTTACAAAGTTGGATGCTCAGATATTCAGAGACATAACAGTGCACAGTAGGAGCACAAGCGTTCTATTTGTTTGGCACGATTTGTGAATATGGGTCATCTTTATTGCAGTTCCCAAACCCTTCTGTCCACTGTTTGAATAGTTTTCCAACAAACTTTGATCTTGCAGCACAGATGAACCATTGTCATACTCAGTCTGTGGACAATGCTTCGCCAGTCTCCCTTTCTGCCCATAGTTACCCATGGCTGACCACAGCGACTGGAGCTGGACCAGTGACAGAAATTCTGAAATCCACAAATCCTGTTGTGCTTCTAGTCATTCTATCATGTCCACAAACAATGGACACTGATCAAAGAACAGAATAAGTTGTGAATGAAACCATTGATGACGTATATAAAAGAAGTCTCTGACATTTTAGCCACTTTTGGGTCTATTAAACCTTGATTTAATCCATCTGACAAGCTTCTCAATGCTTGAAGTTTTTTTTTTTTTTTTTTTTTTTTAAAGCAAGTAAATTTGATCTTAACGTGATTTCCCTCTATAGTTCATCCTGTGTGTGGTCATCATGTTTGTAAATGAATAGAAAATGCGTGTTTGTTTGTGCATTAAACATTAATAAAATGCCACTGATTGTGTAGAGCTCCCGAGTGGCGCATCCAGTAAAGGCGCTCCACGTGGAGTGCAGGATGCACCCTATAGCCTGGAGATTGACCCAGGTAGGGAAAGCTTAGGTTGGCAGGGGAATCCATGGTTTCACCAATGGCCGATAGGGTGCCCACGGTTTTGCAGTGGAGCCATCAAGATCTGTATTGTCCTCTGGCACTATGGGTCTAGTGGCCACACTGTAGATCAACAGTGAGTCAAATGAAAGGAGCATGTTTTGGACATAATTAAAAAAAAAACTATATGAACATAATTACGATCTTTTATTTAACATCATGTAATCAAAGAAACTACAAAATGATATTGCAAGTCCACTGGAAGCCACAATAATAGTACATGTACAGTATTTCATGTTAGGGTTAGAAATGCCACTTTTAAATTAAGTATATGGAAAGCTACAAAGCGGTTTCGTAATTCAATATGTTAACGTAACATTAGTCAGCAGGTTTCATTCAACTTTCTGAAGCAAAATTTGTTAATTCTGTAGGGTGATGCAAAACTTTTGGCCAGAGCTATATGCTTCACATAATACAATGTCAGCAGTGGTGGTGACTGGGAATCTCATACATGAAAGAGTAAATGCTGGAGATCTGTCCCACCTCGTGTCTTGATCCACAGATCTACAGGGTGCCTGAATTACACCAGAGTGCCAGCTGGGCTTGTTCATTGAGCAGGTGGCACATCAGCAGTGACGACGATTTCATTCCATTACCCCAGTCGATCAATGTGATCGAGTGCCCTCCAGGATCATTAGCATTCTTAACTAGCTGCAGTCTGTCAGAGTAGCTGTGTGGAACTGAAAGCGCTTTACCACAGAGCAGACCTGCTACACACTTCATTGAAACAGCACTGGAGCAGCTTGGACCACATCCTCAGAGCTGTAATTGTCTGTAAGTGTTCTCAGATATTCATGAAATCCCATCAGGCCCACAGAGGTCTATTGTAATGATTTAAACAGCTGCGGATCTAGGTATCGCCACCCTAAAAATGTATAAACCAATTTTTTTGTGAAGCTCATTTATATTTGTATTGTATTAAATAAATGTGTCAATGAATCACTTCTGCTCTGCTAAAGATCATAAAAATAGCCCCAAATTGGGGAAGGGTCTAAAAGATAAACATGCTTTTTCAAGAGCAAGTCAGGTACTGAGGAATGTGGTTGTTTTGTTGCAGAGTGTTACTGTACAGTAGCAATGTTGCTGGAGAGAAGCGGTCGTTGGATAAATCCCTTTCACAGCGATCACTCGTGGGCTGCCTGTATGCGTCATCCCCTCCCCAGCAATCCTCTCAGCATCTCTGTTAAGTGACTTTTAAATGAGAACATCCTCTGCTGAATAATCAGAGAGTATCAGAGGACTTAAGAGAGCGTCTGGTGAGCTGGGACACGCTGCGATAGACGGGAGAAAGGACGGAGGACACAGAGCTTGGTCGTTAGGGAGAGAGGAGGAGGAGGAGGGCAGTGGGAAGGGAGGGAGGACAGTGTGGGTGCAGTGGGAAGGGAGGGTATGTACTGGGCAAACAGAAACAGGGTTGCAGAAGGAGGGAGGGAGGACAGACTTAGGGTGAGAGCAGAGGATTTAGCCCAGAACAGAAAGAAAGGTCACAAGAAGAGCTTTAATAATGAAAAAAAAAAAATTACATGGAGAAAGAGAAAAATATATTTATATCTAAAACAATCAGATTTTTGATATTTGCCGTACACTGTAGTAGGAGTTATATATAAGTGGTTTACTTTACATAGCTATTGAGTTAATTACATAACAGACAGGAGGGCTCTGGTTGCTGATTGGAGGCAGGAAGGTGCAGTGTCAGGCTGGCAGGCTGATAAAAATAATATTTAATATATCTATATTTGTTTCAATGAATCAGCCAAGAGTTCACCCTTAATACAAGTATAATTCACACCCCAAACCAGGACTGACTACCGTTTGAATTCGAGATATTATTTCAAAAGAATGCACTGCCATATTATACAGGTAGAAAGAATCAAAATTATATTTCAATTCAGTGAACTAGCACATTTTAAAAACCATCCAGTCACTGTAAAATATTTACAGAACCTTGCAGTGTTCTATTGAGATACACATGTCCTAGTAAGAATACCTTTTCCAGAAACAAACTCATCCACATGTCATGACCACCAGTGCAGCTTGTCACAGCTTGCCAAAGCTAGTTACAGCTTGTCGATAGGCTTCACATTTCATTTAAATGTAATTGACAAATCGCATCTAGTTTTCTGAAGCGGATTTTGATGCAGCAAGGTTGACAGCTCTTTAATTCCCTCCCTGTATTGCTTCCTTGGATGTCACAGAATTAGAGTATAGATTTAAAATAGCACACGATTACAGAACCAAAAAATATCCTTCCATTTCTAATACAGTCCCCTCTGTGTGATTGTATCATGAGTTCCCTTGCATGCAGTCTTAAGAAATCCTCTTTTATCCAATCTAGACTAGCTGTGTGCAATTGTAATGGAACAGGGTTATGACTGGGAACTGATGTCATTTTTCTGGTGCTCACTCATACAAGGGCGCTGGAACTAGGGGGTGCTGGCTTTGCATGGCTTTCATCATATACAGGGGTTACAGTTTTGTTCAATAGCTTTCAGCACCCCCACTTTAAAAATGGTTCCAGTGCACTAGTTCACATGTCCCATAGAAAGTCTGGATGTGGAATATTGTTTTAAATCACCTGCATGTATAAGTAGTTCCCTATGAAAACAAGTTCAACATTTTGTACTGTACGTGCAAAATGTCAATGAAAAACTATCTCAGTACACCACAGATTACTATCCTCAATTGAACTGTAAAGAAAAAAGAAAAGAAATACTGAATTACTGCTCTCTCTCTCTCTCTCTCTCTCTCTCTCTCTCTCTCTCTCTCTCTCTCTCTCTCTATATATATATATATATATATATATATATATATATATATATATATATATATTTCAGATTCAGTTCAGGGCATTCTAAGATTGCCCAATCCTATATGATAGGCTTTGCAATCAAGAATCCCTGCATAAAATCCTTCCTGTATTTATAAAACACAAACTTTTAGCAGTCATGTGGGTCTGAAATGATCACTCATGCATTGAAAAGTCTGCGTCCAGCACGATCACATGGCCTAGTGAAGTACTGGGAATGCAGAGACTCAGTATTTTCACATTTCAGTGGAAGTCAAGAATGCCACAGATGTGTGATTGTGTGCATTCAACCACGTGGCATTATGGGGAAATTACACAGCCATTCCCTTATCAGATGATTATCAGTGGCAATGCAGTGATAATACAATGGTTCTGTACTAAAAGGCAATGCTAGCACAATTCCAATGGCAGAATGGTAAATATTATATTTTGATATACCCATGATATGGGAGTGGTTCTCCATTCCAGTACTGTGTTGCTACATGAGTACCAGTGTGCTGCTATATCCAATGCATCACCATTGCTGGTGGCGATCATGGTAGTCTTCTGCTAATTCTTTGGCTGGGGGTTTGTTCTGGGTAATAAACTGGTTTTATATTATTATAATTGTGTAAGTGAAAAATCCCATTCAAATCCAATGATAACCAAAAAAGGGATCACAATATTATTTAGCTTTGTCCTTGTTATTTATTTAAATTCCCTGTACGGTATTGTGTTCGCCATTAACATTTCCTTCACTAAAAACATCCCCGTCTCCAGGCAGGTGCACTAAGCAACACCCTTTGCTCACGAGACATGGAGGAAAGTGATAGTTCAGCTCACAAGCTGGGCACTGTTGAGTCAACAGATGTGCTAGATGAAGCATATCTCTACAGAAGAGACACATTCATGCTAGGGAAGTATGCAAAAGCTGAGGTGTGCTGAATAAATTCATGTGCTGTAATATCAAAGATGTGCTAACAGAGGGAAAACTGTGTCCTCTGATTAATATAGCCTGAGTAGTCCTAATTCGACCAGATGTGTTTTTATATTGTCCGGTGTCAAACCTAGACCTGTTTACCATACTGTTCAGAGTGTTAGACACTGGAGAAGATTTTTTGCATACAATGCATGGGTGGCATGTTAGATAGGAGGGGTACCCAAGCTAGAGTATTATATATAGTTAGGATTCTTCGTTTTCTTTCTCTGATGGTCGAGGAGCTCACAAAATAGTGTAATAAATCACTCATCTTGTGGGGTGGCATATTTGCTTTTAGCTGGCTTCGTTTTGCAATGAAACATTGTGAAACCTCTTAATCATCGGGTTTTGCCACGTAATGCAATAACAGGCAGATATGTTTAGGTAAACAGTAGGAAAATGAATGAGTTGGAAACATATCTATCAAGTTTCATATTTAACCCTAGCGTATTCTTTTAGTATAATTATTTTATTAAATAGTCATCTTTCATGTAGAATTCTAAGGAATACAAGTTTCCAAAATGAGTTGTATTTACAAAAGTTGTGTTTAATATAAGGAGTTGCCCCCTGTTTTAATTGAGCTCATTCAGGGGTTATTTTGAAAGTGAAATATCATTCACCACATCCAGAAAGGGATATATCATTCTAAAAACCTAATATTCTCCCAGTGAAGGCATAACACAAAGTGTGACCCCTTCTGATTGTCTTTAAATCCATGCACGCTTTTGTGTATTCACACAGGAAGATGCTATTGACAGAATAGTATGAATATAATTGAGCTGTGCATAACTTAACAGATATTCAAGCATACCAAGTTCAAAACCTAGCACAGTTTGGGATCCGTCCACATTATAAATATTCATTCAGTCCATTTCCATCCTTGATTTGTAGTGAATGAATAGACATACTGTTTAGATTCAATTAGTGGGCAGTTTATATTGGGTTATTTTCAAAATATGGCCAGTGAATTTTGAATAAATGTACTCAGTTTGAGAGAAGTATAAATCTGCTTTCTTTTTTGCTTTATGTTATTTAATTTGTTTACATAATTTAATAAACCTAAGTGACTAAGCTTGGAAAATAACCCCCTGAGAGTGGATTGGTTAGCTTGAGGGGGCAGGTATTGCATTGAAGAGTGATGTGGATTCCAGAGGAACTCATTCCTTCTCTAACAGGCTGAACCGGGTTAATCTGGAAACACACCCTATGGGAAAACTATGGAAAGTGTGGAACAATTCACGATATAGGGGACGTGGATTTGGAAGGTGAAAGACAAGCAATTCTCTCAGACGTTATCTAGGGACACCTTGTACAGTATGTGTGTGTTATCAGATGCCCCCGTGTGAATGCAGTTGTCCTCCCAGCCTGCTGTGGAGATGCCTCTGTAGACCTGTTTTATTGTGCAGAAAGCCAGGGGGTGGCAAGGTTTTAAACAGCATGTCTTTGTGCACAAGGATCCCGCACAGACAGCTACTTTTTTCATGCTAAGTGCCTTTTATTTTTGCAGGATAAGCTTACATCCTGTGGTAATAAAGTGTGAGATTTAATTTTGTTATTATATCATAGAGGGTTTAATAAATGAATCAATGCAAAGAAATATATTTTTTTCTATATATATATATATATATATATATATATATATATATATATATATATATATATATATACACACACTACAGCATAGTGTAAAAAGAATGGTGGACATGCAAAAGTGGGACAAAGGTTTGGAGATGGATGGATTTATTGACTAAAACATTCTGCTGAAAATATACAACACACTGTAAAACAGACTGAACAACATGTCCAATGCTAAAGCCATAAACTCAATATATATATATATATAGACAGATCTATATATATATATAACCTTTTGTTATATTAAAACAAAACATTGCACACCCTCGGATCGGAATGTTATCCAGTGATTATACAACTACTGTTGCACAAGCCATAAACAAGCCATAAACTAAACTAAAAAGGGAAAGATTACAGATTGCTAATCTAGGTCATCAGATAAGGCTTTAGAAATATCATAACTTCCTTTTCCCACTCTATGTAAATAATTAGTTTAGTGTTGCAGTTTGGAATGGGTATTTGATGGAATTTTACTCACTATACACACACCCGGGATCTTGTGTAACACTGCATTCCCATACGGAAAGAAAATATTTTTTTAGGAACGGGAAACATATCTTACCATATATTTTCAACATATAAAAAATATATGGCTCACAGATTAAATTATATTTGAAATATATTCCAAATGCACCAGATGTTTTTTTAAATATATTTTTTTATATATTACTAATTCATTTTATTTAACTGAATATATTTTACAATATATTGTTATCAATATATATTTGCAATAGACTTACCATACATATATATGTTGTTGCCTTACATTTGTCATACATTTTAAAAACATTAGTTACGGATGCTGTTTAAACATATTGAAAATATATATTTAGCAACAAATTGGTGTAAATATTTTGGACCTTAGACATTGATTAACTATTAACAAAATATATATACCACATAGTACATAAATTATATATTTAATTGTACTGAAACATGTATTTACCTTTTTTAATTGAACATTAATCAATACATTTATCATACAAAGCATTAGAATACAAGAACACAAGAAAGGTTACAAACGAGAGGAGGCCATTCAGCCCCTCTTGCTCGTTTTATATATGTATTTGTCATATGTATGGATATTGCCGAA
>NW_024472104.1:0-15003 GCF_017654505.1 Polyodon spathula | reverse complement strand
GCAGGCTCATGCAAATTAGTTGGTTGCAAAGGCTGCTGGGGGTTGGGATTGTTGTGTAGAAACTGCGATTATTTGTTGTCTATTGTAAATATTTCATTACTGTTATTGTGATAATTGTTCAACATGTTGTTTTACATGTTTATGGTTCATTTGGGAGTATTTCTGCGGTTTGTTATTTCTCTGTGAAAATCACCCTGAGAGGTGTGTGTAAGAGTGGGGAGGTGCCTGGGGGCAGGTGCTTGTGTTAATGAGTGGTGAGTCACAGATTTCAACAATCTCTGTTTAATAACACCTCTGGCGTTATATAAAGAGATGAGTATTATTCTATATAGGCGATGTATTCTGCTTGTTTACAATATTGTTTGTTTTGTATTATGTGCCATACACAACTTCATACTGTATATTAAATGTATAGATAATTTAACACATATTCGCATTTATATATTTTAAATACACAAAACATATATTTACCATATATCTCATATATTTTTCATATCTAGAAAGGGGGCCAAATTTTGGTGAATTAAAAATGTATAAAATATCTTGATAATATATTTTCTATTTGATTCTATTTAATTCAAGAATGATGCTGGGAAAATCAAAGTATCATACATTTCTTACTATATATTAAAATATATATTTTAGTTCCGTATGGGATCATGCGAAGCTGCAAGGTAGCATCTCTGGTTTTGGGGGTGGGGGGGGGGAGGCTATGCAGTCTGTAATGAATAGGCTGGTGCTCAGCTGAAGGGTCACATGGTATCTCTGAGTGCAGAGACTTCCTAAGGAACAGGGTCCCTTTGTCAGTGCTCAAAGTCAGCTGATCCTTATTAAACTGGAAACATAAGAGTTCCGAGGCGGTGCCTAGATGATTCCATCAGATTAATCTGTGGCTGCCCTCAGGTTAACTTTTCAGCTAGAGCTCTGAGTTTTTTTTTTTTTTTCTTTGGAGAGAGAGAGAGGGGAAGTGGGAGGAAAGGATTAAGTTTTTCAATTTAAAAAACAAACTGGATACCAGCCAAATCAATTTTCCAGCCAATTATAAAGTACAAAAGTACCTCAGAGCTGCTTACAAAGGATTCCAAACCCATTTTCTTACCTCCTATTCGCACTTACAGTATTATCACTGGTCCCTCTGCCCTTCTATTGAAGATCTATCAGTTCTTTGCTATTATGCTGTAATTTGGAACATGCAAAAAATTCAGAAGCACAGTTCTATATGAAAAGCTGATGCTGTCTCCTGGTACCTATTGCCTCCTCTGTAGTAGTTATTTGCATATCCTGAATTAACATTAAAACACATAAAGATTCTCTGCACAATAAAAAGGGGACCAGTAGTAATGCTAATAAAGCTGCTAAGAGATCATAAATACATTTTAAAACATTGGATAACGCCACTTTAAGAGTCTAGAAGTGAGGTTCAAAAATTTACATACTTCCCTATCCTTTCCATGGCTTGTAAGTGTTCAACTTTCCATTTCTAAGAGATTTTCTTAACGCTGAGTTGAACCGTTTTCTGGGGTGAGTGATGCCAATCTTAGCAGGGTAAAATATAGAGCTACTGTCTCTCACAGTCTTTCTGCATTGGCAGGGAATGGATACCGTTGTATTAGCGGGACAGCGTGCTCATCAAAATCTTTTTGATACATGCAAAATTATTTTTATTTAGGGATGCAGTGCTACTCTGGGTTAGGTAAAAAGGGGCAGCAATAACCTATGGCCAGTGTTCTTAGGCCATAAGAGAAATAAACCAATCATTATTGTGGACTTGTCGTATCCCAGTGCATCCTGGGTAAGAACATACAGGATCGGTCCTGCCCACGCTGCACCAGATGACATCTCTACACACAATGCATTAACTTATACAACCTGCAGCTTGTGACTTCCAGTTCTACTGTGGTCTTTCACTGCAGCCCACAACATTGTGCACCTTTCCTCTGCTAGAGTGTGTACCGACAGCCATGAATATCACAGGTGTGGTGCATATCTATCTTGCATGTTGCTGAAGCAATACACATTACTAAGTTCTGCTGCTGTATGGATGCAACTGTATTGGTTTTGTGCGAGCAGTTCAATTCTTTGAGGTCGCAGAATGAAACCCTGTGGGATTCCATGTTAGGTAAACCTTGTGCCGTCACTCATTAATAAATAACGTGAGGTATTGTCAGGTGGGCTGGTGTCCAATATCCGGAGTCTACCATGCTGCAGATTGCCTGTTCCTGTTACTTGTTTCATTTAATTAGCAGATGCAAAGTGAGTGGGGCTACAGAGAGACAGCCAGAAAACTCTGCACAGATGCACAGACCCAGGAGTATGAGATAGAGCTATATATAGTTTATATGTTTATATATATATCACACAGGAATGGATTTTCAGTACAATTATGAAATTGCTGCAGAACTAACAGTGCAGTGTTTTGGATACAGTGCTTTAGCTTTTAAAATGATTAGATAAATTAACAACTTACCCCTGTATCTCGAACCTTGAAGCTCAGGAAGAAATTGACCATTCGATTATGTTGCAATAGAGACCAGAGCCAAACCAGTACTAGTCCATTTACTGTCAGCATGGTAGGGAGTTAGATGAATATGTGAATTATAGAGTTGCTAATATTAAAAAAAATGATATCATGTGTGTCTTTTATAGTTTATATTGCAGATTTTTTTTTTTTTTTTTTAAATCCAAAATCGGAACCGTGGGATGCAAGTGACAGTTCCTTTTTGAATGAGGGCTGATTTGGTTTCTCATAAGTTATGTCATCTGACTGAGAAAAATGACAAACGGAACCCATAAGAGATGAATTATCCTGTCACTGGCACTCAGAAAGAGTGCAATCTGGTCTGGTTTTAAATTTTGGTCTAGGGCCCATCATTTGCAAAGTGTGGAGACAATGAGGAAGACAGCTCATCTAGCCGTTCATTTCATGCAATCTTGCCAAAAAAAAAAAGGACACTGCTCTATACACCCTGCATGGCCACTTTATTAGGAGCTGTACCACCGGCTTGGGCAATCGCGTGCCCTGATCACAGCCTTGCCACAATTTGGCATGTACATCACCATCATATTGGGTGGACTTGATTCACATTGATGCTGATATGTGAACTACAATGTTATACAATGTGATGTAAGCGCCAATAACTACCTTTGCAAAAGGATTTGTAACTTTTTTTATTCTGGTTAAGCATTATAAAAAAATCTATTTAGAGGAAATGAAATTGATTTGAAAGCCACGCTCAGCACTACTTTAAGTAGCGGTAATGAGTTAATTGTTAAAAATACAGGATGTTCTTTAGCTGAAATGCAACGACCTCCTTGAAAACAGTGTTCCGTAGCGGAGGAGTTGTGAAGGAAATTAAAATGTGAGAAATACCATGAATTCCAGCTCTGATCAACAGGATATGGACTTTACCCCAGTCTGTGTGCGGGACTTCATCCAGACGACGCAATGTGCAGGAAAGAAATAGACCGGCCTAGATAGTCGCATTTATTAACTAGACAACGTATGGAAGCAACATGCATACAAGGACCAAGGATAGAAAAAAACAGTTACAAACATTACCCAGAGTTCACACATTTAATTAATGTGTATTTACATAATCAGTAAATGCATGTGTAGTAACACATAATTCCAATGTTATTATGCATAGTTACAATGTTCTCATTGTATAAAGCTTTTGGTATGATATAATCCTAAGCCTAACCATAAAACCTTTTTTTTTTCTCTTGAAACTGTTTGTTTGTTGGGATACACCCAATTTTAAACAGTAGTGAGGGATAACAGCAGCGTGCTCAGTGTTATGTGAAGATATAGAATGGGCTTTTGTTATTCAGGCTTTCAGCTTTTCTTTGCAGCCCTTTACTCTCTTGTTCATCTTGTGGCGTGTGTGGATATTCCTGTTTCTGGTGTGGAGGGCTCAGGCAGTGTTGCCAATGTAAAGTATCAAACCTCCTCCCCAAAAAGGATTCCTTTGTTCAGTATAAAACACAAAGTGGACGTCTGGTCTCATCACAGCCAGTTAAACCCTCCGCAATATCCTGATGTTTACATCAAGTTAGGAGTATTGACAACAGGAACACAGAGACAGCCACTGCAGATAATGGACTTAAATGTATTGAAAGAGGTTAGGAATGAAGTCCAAAATGAAAAACGAAATCCTGACTTAGCCTCAATTAGAGATATTTATAGGGAGTAAAGCGAATCGCATTGTGAACAACACAAAGTATAGGAACTTAAACTTCTGTTACCACAGTGAAAGACGCAGAAACCTTTCAAGTTGTCTTGGGAGTGTCTGTGAAGGCAACACCACATATATTATCCTGTACTGAGCGCAATTGTATCAGTGTTTATAGGTGTAGTAGTTGATTATTAATCACTTTAACAGTAGCAAAGAGTTTTATAAAACATGGAGCTACTGTAGGTACTTATGAATGCAGCTTTCTGCAAATAATATGTAATAAAAATGTCTTATTATTCCTTACTAATCTGAATTTTTAGAGATGCTTATTTCTGGATCCTTAAACTAAACCGTGACAGGTGTATCGTGTGTGTCTGACGCACAAGGGTCAAGGCTGATCTGCTCTGGAGTCTAACATAATCTTTCACCTCGTGAACCTGGACAGGACCAGCCACTCACCCAGTCAGAGCTTGCTATTATGGAATAATTCTTATATTTTTCAGACCACATATCAAGTGTTTGAAGCAATTCATTTATAAAAAAAAAAACACAGTTTCTCGGTGCTCATACTGTACGGAATAAGAAAGCTTGTGGGCCAGCAGAAGCCAGTGTAAAATACTGACAATGCGTCTCCTCATGTTCCTCATGTTGGTTTACATAGAAGCCAGAGTGGATATCTTGCAAAAAATATGGCTTCAGACAAACTAGTGGTTTGTAATTATAGAGGCGTGGTAGCTACGCCAATCCTTCTTCCAATGCACTTAACCACAGTGACACAAGCACAGATAAAGATTTCTAGCACAATAATAAGTGAACCTCTGCCAACCTTGCTACAAGGCAGGAAAAGATTTTTTCGATAAACCATCCAGCTATATTAATTTGCCTGTAGGTTACAAAACCTGCTGACATTTCCAGCCTAAAAATACTAAGTGCATTTGAGGACCTTTTGTCATATCAGAGGTGACTTTTTAAAAGCCAAGGCTGCATAAATACTGTACAATCTGCGTGGCACGTCCAAAGTGGTTCAGTTTTTATCGTGCCATGGCCCTGAGACTGAGGGGTAGGACTCTCAGCTGAGGTCATCAGCAGCACTCCTTCATAAGAATGACTTGAAGGAGCCTATCGTTGACCTATGAGTGATGAATCAAATGAAAGTTCAGGAAATATCTAATATTTCCAGCAAACGGTAGCTGACTTTATATCCCTTTAGGACCAGTTGGTGCTGGTCTATTGATATTGCAGTTAAAGCAATTGTGAGATTGATAGTAAATCATTATTGGGTCATATTCACAAGCATGTCCCAAGATGATGTGTTACAGCCACAAGAGTTGCATTACTGTCATTATTTAGCTGAAGCTTGGAAAAATCGACATTTTATTTTGTTTTAAAAAAAAGAAACTGTTGTAAACGATGGTCCTGCTTTAGAAATGTAGCTCTTGGTGTGTGTTTACACTCTACATTTAAATCATGCTACTAAAGAGCCAGGCTCTCATGCACAAGCAGTTATATAGCTTTTGACCTCCTCTCACCAGCAACGATCAGAATCTGTAACAGCCGTGCACATTACATTTACAGTCCAGTTTGTATACTTTATCCAACCGTTCATTTGTTGATTTCTTGTTCCCTCCTTGACAATTGATTCCCACCTTATGCAATTAGAACTGGCCTTGAAGAAAACATGAAGGCAACAATGCTAACATTCCTGGAGTTATACAGGGTGACTCATAAACAATACACCATATGGACAAAATCATTAATACAGAACAGTTTTGAATGGAGCTCTGCCCTCGGTCTGGCCTCTTCGATTCCAGTTAGTTTCGGGCATTGATTAATATTTGGCTCTATTTGCATGTACAGATATACAGTCCAGCATGCTGTTTCACAGAAATTCATCTCAGTGCATTAATATTACATGGACCATTTCCTAGTGCTAGATATCTCTCTCTTTCCCCCCTCTCCCTTTCCCTCTCACTCTCTCTCTCGCTCCCCCCCTCTCTCTCTTCCTCCTCTCCTCCCCCCCCCTCCCTCCTCTCTCTCTCTCTCTCCCTCTCTCCATCACCTCTGTCACTTGAAAGCACTGGATAATATCTTCTCAGCACCAGCAAAAGTTCCATGATGCACTAAATCCATTATACAGGGTTAGTGCTTCCTGAAATAAACGTCCTGCCCTAATTCAGACGATGGAAAAAAAAAGAGAGAGAGAGAGAGAGAGAGAGAGAGAGAGAGAGAGAGAGAGAGAGAGAGAGAGAAAGGGGTGTATTTATTTAAAACAATACTGTGCAATCGAGCCAATGAAAACCCAGCCTTGTTGATCATTAAGAACCTTGGATTATACCTAAACAAACAACATAAATCCAAATGTATTTAACCCCACCTTGTACTTGTCTTGTGAATGTGATGTCACATGGTATTCTGTTAGCTGGAACTAAATCCAGAATCAAGAGTATTGAGTTCCTATGCATTTTCCATTTGTATTACTGATATCAGATATAATGTACATTTCAAAAACATAATTAAATCCCTCTGTAAAGAAGAAAACAGCATCATTATCATCTCAAACAACAGCACAATATCTTAAAAAGTAACTGACATCTTGTTACAAAATGATATTGTCTTTTTTTTTTAACCAAAAACCTTTAGTGAAGCCAAAATGTTCAAATGAAGATAAAGCCTTTTTTTTTTTTGCTAAACATATTATAGTTCCTTTTCATTTTGGACTGGTCAGTCAAAGTTATTCTAAGCATTTAGTTAAGCAGAAGGAATGCATTGAGACAGCTAGGGGGCTGAGTGTGCATCTCCAAGCCCCCTTTCTGACAATGCTGCTGCTGAGCAGCACTGTGTGCACAGGGGTGCAGTGCATGACCTGGCCTGTCTGTGACGCGTGTGTGAAATCAAAGCCAAAGAGAATAGCTTTTCAATGGTTTCCATGTGCCGTTGAAGAGCTCTGCTGGCACTATTGATTTTTCCATTCCAGCATCAGCCCATCAGAGGGGAAAGTGCTGGTCTCTGGTGTTGAACAGATGTGTTTTAACTGCCCAGCGGATGTGTTTTAACAGATGTGTTTTAACTGCCTAGTGTACTGTTGACTTTATATTCACTCGAAATATTTGTACTGTGGCAGGATAGGAGAGATGCTACAACCCACAAAGCCAGAAAGAAGAAATGCTGTAGAAGTGTGGAATATTAACAATAAGCAACCAATGAAGACAGCTAATAATCAACAAAGCTTTGTATTTCATAAGCAAACAAGATGCCTTTAAATACAGCATGCATGTGCATGCTATTACATGCAGTAATACTGTATGTGCATTGAGATAACTATTAATCCAGTAACCAGCAACTGAAAGAGATTTCCCAAAAGTGAAGAGTGATTTGTTTATTAATGCCGATATTGGTTATCTTAAAATCTATGTTATAAGGTCAGAGCCGCATTTGGTAAGAATGCATGTGGTGTTGTCATTCCAGAGAGAAGAACCTTTCTTTTGATAAGGCATACGCAAATACATACCAAACCCCTTTGCTTAGTCTCTGGATCTGACTCCAGTGCTATAGAGTTCACCCTCACTTTAACAATCGGAAAGTGATCTTGTAAGTGTAGCTCCCCATCATTCAAAATAAATAAATAAATAGCATATTTAAGAAGGAGTTACCGTATTAGTTGGCTACATTTCTGTAAACTTAAACAGAATACCAATTAGGAACAAAAAAAAGATCTATTTCTTTTTCCCATAGCGTGGTTTGCATGGCAGTGTAGCTTGCGGGAGCATGCTTGTTTATGTGAGAGGTTTCAGAGAGGTGGGAAACTTGTGTGCCAACTTCATCTGAAACTTTCTTTAGGGAATTTAAACAAAAACCAACAGGTCAGATTTCTGATTGCCTGAGAGCAGGAGTTGTTGGTTTGTACCAAGTACATATTGTTAGCTTGGGAACTGGGAATGATTCGTAGAAATTGAGACAATGTCAAGGTAGTACGTATTACATTCAAAATAGCCCCAAGCATCATTCGAGACATTCAGGCAAACAGTATCGGTGTTTGTGCTATGGCCCCCTGAACCGTCTTGTTTGACCTAAAGTCCAGAAGGGTAAACTATGTAAAAGTTTAGCAAGAAGTCACTCTGGAAACATACAGTATGAACTTGAACGTCATCGTGTGACACTGCAGATCAAAACCAGCTTTCATGCTTTCTTGTCCCGAAGGAAACTCATTCATCATCAGTCTGTCGTCAGAACACTCTGTTCTGAAGAGGCATAGCTCGGGTTTACAATAGAGTTGGTCTTCAAAGACAGACAGCAAAGGAAAGCAATACCATGCCATGTGGGTCTGTCGTGTGACTTCCACTGGCAAGACTTGCCAGGATATATTTCACAAGTAACAACAGTTCATTATTCTCCCTGATACTGTATAGTCGTAATGGATAACTGGTTTGGACCCTAAGCAATTCTTGAAGCTAAAAAAAATTAATATGTAATTTTTATATGGCTTATATTTAAGTTATTATTTGATCTTAATTATTAATCAGATTTTAAACGAAGGGCATCCTTAAAAAAAGATTTTTAGACTATAAAAACGATGCAAGATGTCGCAATACTAAAAGATATGCAATTCTATGACAAACTATTATTATTATAATTATGTATTGTTACTTTATAATTTTGACTGCTTCTGTTCTGTTTTAACTTACATGCAACGTGCTTTGAGATACTGTGGCATGAAAGGCGCTATAAAGATAAAACAAATGGAAGTATTTCTCAGTGTCTTCAACATTAAAGGCATTGAGAAAGACTTCTAGTCGAAACATTTCTGTGTTTCTTTAAGTAAGACCACATGTTTTGGGATTTAGAAAGTTCATTTGAGCAAAGGCTTCCACTCCTATTCTTCAGCAGCCTTCATGGCTGTATGAAATCAATAAGAGATCCTGTTTGGTTGGTGAAAACGCTATGTGGCAATCAACAAATAAATAGATGGATTTAAGAGCCCTCAAATTGTTCTGAGCTCTTTATTTTAGGGTTTGCAAGATGAACAGTTTCCACTGTGAGTGGAAGCTTTATCAAGATCCCAAACATCTGTGAACAGCAGCCATAAACTCAAGCAGCCCATCACACCACAACTGTGCAGGGGTGAGCAGAGGTGTCAGAGGTCAGACAACAATCTAACGAGTCTCAGTCTCTTACCTTGAGTCTCACATGGATGACACAGAAATCCCTTCTAAAGAGCGATCTAGGCTAATCGGTCTGCATGCTGTTTAGCAGCTAGGTTTGTGTTGATAACCCTTGCTGAGCCTTAACTTGTAAAGCTTCATAAAAAGCAGACACAAGCCCTGAGTATACGAGACTAACCCTCTTTCAAGCCCTTTGCATTCTACCTTTAATCATGTGCACACTTTTGCCATGATTTGTCCTCTTCGGCAAACACCCCTCTAGTTATTATTTGATTATTGACCAGCTATTGTATGGGACAGAGAACATTTGATTGGTTAGAAGAACAGTGGCGCAGTGCCATTTTCATCCTATCACAATGCAGCACCTTGGTTACATACTGTATCACTGATAGCAGTATTAGAGCGTACCTCATCAGGACCACTGTGCTACAGATGTACCTTATACTGTTGCCTCTGCTGGTGGATTTGTTTTCAGGGTAATTATTGAATTGTTCAGACTGTTCTCTAAGGAAGCACTCTTCTCTTCTCTGGAATTTCCAGGGCAGATTTTATTGGCGCAAGTACAGTGACAGTACAAGTACTCAGAGGAAAATCCACAAGCGCATCTTAATAAAGACATCAACACAAATACACAACTTCCCTGATTGAAAAGTCCCTCCTAACCTGCCAACACCTTGCACTGTGCTTACAGAACTGGTCTACCCAGCCATGCAACTAAGAATGAGAAGTGGATTCCAGGAAACAACACCACGTTGCTGGAAATCTCGGAATCAGGCAGACGGGCCCTAAGATTCCAAAACACACAATGTGATTTCCCAAAAGCAGGAACTACAACATCTTTATATATATATATATATATATATATATATATATATATATATATATATATATATATATTTATATTTAGCATCCACCTTGCTGGCCAGTTTACAGCACTGATCAGAAATGGTGTCCGAGCTGACAGGCTGAACCGTTCATTCCTGCAAGTTTAATCATCACATTCTAGTAAGAGCGTGGATTGGAAGGCAGTCTGTTTCTAGTTTGGATGGTGTCAGGCAGACTGTGGAGTTTTAGAAGCTTGAAGAAAGTGGTTTAACTTGCTGTTTAAGGTGATGTAAAACTGGCCATAGTTCTAGAACACATCTTGTTTTTTTAGAAGCTGTAAAAGCAACACTGTATCTGTATCCTGCAATCCAAGCAGCTGGGGTACAGTTAGAGCGCTCCACACACTTCTAGGTTTTCACTTCTGTGCAAGATGCTGATGCCCAGATGGTTTGTATGCTAGAGACTAGTGTTCCCCTGTGCGTGCAGAAGGTGTCTAGTTTGTATTACATCACACCAGGCTCACTGTACTAATGGGCTCCTTTGTGAGCTCGGCTCAGTCCTGCCTGGGTAAACAAGCCCAGATCAGGGTCCCGATAGACCAGGGCTGAGGTACATTCGTGACAGCCAAGATTGCTTTAATCATTGCACTATTAAACTCATTACTGAGTTAAAGTGGCTGCAGCAAACAAAATCATTCTCATTGCCCTATTCACTATTTAGGTCTCAAATGTGCTGTCTTGAAAGAATCACAGGTTACAGCGTCTCTCTGTTGCAGCTTGTTTGAATTGGAATGTCTGTCTCGATGAGTCAGCCAGGAGGAGTGAGGTTAGAATGGGCTTACTGCAAATGATAGTAGAGCGAGTGGGCAGACAGCCCTCCAGCCTTCCGCAGTACAGGCACAATGCACATGGCAAGCACACTGCTTTGCATTGTCCAGTCACTAAGGAAGTGCTACATCAAAAAGCCGACCTCTTCAGAATACGCATCACTGCAGGACACGTGATGTGAGGTTAAAGGGTTTGCAGAGAGTACTAAAGTTGTTTATTTAACTGTCACGATTTACACTTAAAGCCTTATAATCATGTCATCCCTGGTCCCCCTTTGATGGATTATCTTTAATTAAAAAAAACACCCACATTAACCATTACTGTTTGGCAACAAGCCAAATCTCACTCTCGCCAATACAACAGTTTGTGATGGATTTAAAAGTGTGAACATGGATCTCCAGTAAACCAAACGGAATCAAAGGGCTATACTCTGATCGCATGTCTGAAGCAGGGGTGTGCGTTTGTGAAATGATTAAGCACCTCTTCAATATTTTTTTACGGGAGTTTCCAGTCAGTCAGGTGTCTTGCCTGAGTCTTGACAAGCTGCCGAGTTCCAGGCAGGAATGTAGGTAAAAGTGTTCCCTTTACAGATGTACCCATGACAAGATCATTTGACATTTTAGAAATGAATCTGTGCAGGGTTAGGGGATTTGTCCAGCCCAGTGGGTCCTTATTGTTTCTCACACAGTGTATTTCAGGAGATATGCACTGACACAACACAGCAGAGATGTTCACAAACAGGTCACTTCCATTAGACTCTGCATAACACAACACACAATTCACTGTTACCCTGGGAACAGCAGGGGCACTGGCATAGGCCATAGCTCTTCTCAATAGCAAATGAAATTGCTTATAGCAAGACACAAAGTGGTGTAATTCATGAAATCAGAACAACCCAATGCTGCATGAAAGAAGCTGATTGATTTATTATTACAATATCAATTTGGGTTAGGCCAGTTTTAATCTAGACGTGTTTTAGAATATTGAAATATTCCGTTTTTTTTTTTTTTTCCTACTTTATTCAGGGTTTCCCACGCTAGAGTGAGACACTGCAGTGGCTGTTTCTCCTGGATGGTGTTTGTAATGAGATTTTGTACTCAGGAGCTGCAACACCCACACACGTGGGATAAAGATATAGAGCTGGGTATATGATTGTACACTTACTACCAATGCAGAAAGTGCCGGGAAACAGCTCCCAGGGAAACCGAATGCATTCAATATATAGTGTAAAACTGCATGTGAATTCATATATTACATTTATATTACAATACAGTCCTGTGCATCTCTTGGTTCACGTAATGTTTAACAAGCTACAGGTCAGCTGAAGGACTGCTCCTTAGGGTATGCATTACATGCGCATTACATGTGTGCCTGGAGGGGTATTTCTGGAACTCGATCGCTCTGGTTTCCTGGCTTCAGGTGATAAGCTTGTCTTTCCATTCTATGTTAAGCAAAGCCTCCTAAATGCCAAAGCTTTCTGACCTACAGTAGAGGTGGCTACTCTTGTGAGCTGGGACTGAACTGCACTACCACCACCCAGTGGCCAATTACACTCAAAGGTAAATTTAAATAACATGACTACAGTTAAGCCTGTAAAACACCTGCCTATGCTGACCAGACCAGAGGTCAATTACAATTGGAATGTTGCAATTCCTAATTACAATTCCAGAGTAGTTTTATAGTATGAGTCTGTATTTGCAGCTGTGATTATTGCTTGGTTATTTAGAATTGAGTAAACATGTTAATGTGTGTAGTTGTTTATTTTACTGTTTAGTGTAATTGCAATTAGAATTGTAATTACTGCAGCATAAAGGTAACCAACTGTAATTGAACAAAACAGCATTGGAACTGGAATTTTTGCAAAGGATTCTGCTGTAATTTTAATGATAAGCAGGTCTGATATTGACCAATCCCTGTGTGTGTATACACCCCATATTAAATCCAACTTCTACAAATAAAAAAAAGAGTGAAGTGTTCATAAAAACAGCATTTAAACCTTTGTCTGCAGACTAAGCTATTATTTTGTAAATTGTAGACTGAGTGGGAAACCAGCTGGTATTGCACCCGAGCTGTGTCACAAATCCCAAAGTGGCTACAGCAGAAGGTCCTGTGGTTTTGAAACAGCCCAGTGAAGCTGAAGCTACAGTACTTGTTTTGCAACACAATCCGAGGGCTCAGGTGTGACTAATTAAACTCATAGTAAAGACTGGAAAGGCTTGAACTGATGAGCAACGGCTGGATTATCTATTGTTCTTTAGAGATTATTTTAAAGATTGTTTTAATATAATGTGAATATCTTCCATTTGGGTGAAGGGTTTGGCAATCACAGCGGAGGCCCTTGATATAAGCTCTCAAAAACCAAACAGATTGATTTACTTATTTAAAAAAAAAAAAAAAAAAAAAGGGAGTCAAGTGATTAAAATGAAGCTTTTTATTATTAACTTAGTGCTTAACTTTACATAGCAGAATCATTACATGTTCAGAGTTCAAACACACATTACACAGACTAACAGCAGCCATATAAAACGCCTTGACTGCCTCCCCCATAAGAATACTGGCCCCCCTGGCACACTGAGCTCACACTGCAACCACCAGCGAGAGCAACAGAGGTTCTGTAGCAAGACCTGACTTCCATAGGGACATGGGGGCTGAACAAAGAAAACATGCTCCCTCTGCGGGGACCAAGACAAGACGGTGGGGTGACTCTTCCAATTCAGGTCTGCGTCTCAATTTACAGACATAAATATGATAAAACTTGGTTTAACATAAGTAGGGAACACACCAGCTCCACCCCATTCCCTGTGTAATTTAAAGAGCCATACCCTGTGGTATGTTTTATTGCCTAACCTACTGATAAACCACAGTGAAACCAATTACTTGGAAATTAGTGATCCACTGAATATTTCAGTGCGTCATTTTTGTCATATCTATAATAAAACCTACAGTAGCTGTGGCAACCACTTCAAATGTCGTCAACATGAAACATACACGTCACACATTATTTTCAATGAAGTTCTATGTCAATCCTTTAAACGATTAATATCTACAGATTGTTTAATTGAAACAACCTGTTCTTTCTGCACTGGATACTGGTATGTGTGCTTGCTGCCTTCCCCTTGGGAGTGGGGTTTCTCATGTATTTGTTATTATGCCTTTCCTGCTTCAGCAACAACAAAGAACATGCAAGCCTTGCCCTGAACAGGTAGTTCAGTCTCCCTGTCCAACCAAACCTGGCTCTCTCTGAAATACCTGCCTTGCAATAGTACAAACTGTGATGGTAGTTTTGTAATGTAGGATCCCGTCCACTATGAACCCCGAGAAGGCTTCCCCCCCCCCCAAACGATTCAATGACCATGCTCGGCCTCCTAAACCATTTTCCCAAATGAATCAACCATCCAGTAAAAACTCTACTGTATCAGGTCTTTGTAGTTTATTTTAGGTTCAAACCAGTTATTGATTTTAAATGGGGAGGCGAATCAAGGGTAATATTTGTTGGTCACATTCTCTCTAAATGAAGCCACACCGTTTTGTTGGGGCACAATAAATATTCCGATTTGTTTTTTTCATGCAAAAGAAACAAAAAAAAAATCACTGAAGTTAAGGATTTTCTGTAAAAGTCTCAACGCCCTCGTCTGTCGTCATAACCCCACACCTACTTGTCTAAACAACCTGGAAGGAGCTCAGAGAGGCTGGAACCCTCCTGTTTCATTAAAGGAATTGAGCTACAAAAATCACTCAATCTCTCCACTGTTAGGGGTTACACAAGGGCCCTGTTTATATAAATTTTACTCCAGGGTGCAAATAGCTTCACTTTCTATAAATGGAAAAACACACCAGCACAAAAAACAGAAGATGGACAGAGATGCATGAACTCTGAGGTGTCGTGTTGTTTTGTTCTAGTTTTAAAACATTGCCAGTTTGGGTGCACACTTTGGAGTAAAAAGCTACCAAGAGCATGGTCCAAACTAAACTGACCTTTTACATTAACCTGTTTCATTAATTGTTACGGTTTCAATG